>NC_090236.1:14885000-14912500 GCF_024489055.1 Chanodichthys erythropterus
ATTATAATATCAGTCTGTTTTAGTATCAATATCTTAGGATTTTGAAAAATCCATATTGTTCTAATGACAGAGAAATATCTGATGTCAGTGAGAGAATAAAGAGTCAGAGACTGAATGAATAAACACCAGCGTGACTCTCAGACTGACTCGAGCAGGTCACTAAACACTCGACTCTGAGCGCAAGAGGATCAGATTCTACAACACACACACACACACACACACACAGCTGTAGTCATAGATACAGCGCTCTGAGCGCAGGATCATCGCCGCGGTGTCCTGTTGCCATAGCGGCAAGTTACAGCGAGCCGAGGCTGATCCCGTGACATTCATCATGAAACCCACATACATCTGCAGGTGAGACACACACACACACACACACACACACACACACAGCTGTAGTCATAGATACAGCGCTCTGAGCGCAGGATCATCGCCGCGGTGTCCTGTTGCCATAGCGGCAAGTTACAGCGAGCCGAGGCTGATCCCGTGACATTCATCATGAAACCCACATACATCTGCAGGTGAGACACACACACACACACACACACACACACACACGCACACACACGCACGCGCACGCGCACACGCACACGCACACACGCACACGCACACACACACACACACACAAACACACACACACACACACACACACACGCACACACACACGCACACGCACACACACACAAACGCACACACACACACACGCACACACACACACAGGCACACACACACACGCACACACACAATCATCCCTGCAAACATCCCCATGACGACTGCTATGAGAGGAAATGACATCATTGCTCTCATGTCATGTGACACTGTGAGAACATGTTCACAGTGAATCAGAGTGATCATTATTTACATTATTAACTCATTCTGCGTTCACACCATGTTTGAATTACAGCAATCAGTGTATTTATGTGTTTCCAACTAGTAAAAACACTCGTGTCTTTGTTGATCTCTGAATAAAGTCTCATATAAAGCAGTTATACTGACAGTATTACAGTCACACTGATTCAAACAGTTACTGAACTGAACTGAATTATGACTCTATTGTCTTCTGTAGAGCTGAATCTGAATGTGTCTCATATTTGATGAAGTTTGCATCAGTGATTCTGATATTCTGCTGTTTGGGAATGATCTGTACTGTAGAAATAAAGCTAAATCTTCAGTATTTTTGGGGTGAGAATGCAGAGCTATTCAGGAGAGTTAAATTCATGTTCATTCCAGCGTCCACCAGACATGAATCTTCCTGTTTTAATAATTCATTGCAGTAAAACAGCATCAGCCTCTGCTTAGTTTCCATGACGACATCCCATCACAAAAGGACATCGCATTGTTACCATACCAACAACAGCGCGTTAGACCTACACAAGGCGTCGCAGGAGTTCTGCAGGCAGATGAAGAGGAGCAGCAGCACCGGGAGGACCGGACCTCTGCCGACCCGGACAGCCATGACCCTCGACGGCTTCACCGACGTCCAGATGCACTGCAGACGGAGAGAACACACACACACACACACACACACACACTTACTGTGTTAACCAGAGCTGAGCTTAATCATCATCTAGTTAAGATACAAACGACACTGAAGCTGTTCGATACGCTGCCGTAACGGTTATAAAGCTCAGAACATCTGACAGAACGAAGACCACAATATCAATTAATGCTATTTACAACAATATTCAAAAATGTTACTTACGACAATAACAAATGTTACAATGACCATATTAATAAATGTTTCTTACGACAATATTTATAAATGTTAATTACGACAATATTTATAAATATTACTTGCGACAATAACAAATGTTACAACGACAATATTAATAAATGCTACTTACGACAATATTCATAAATGTTACTTGCGACAATAACCAATGTTACAATGACCATATTAATAAATGTTTCTTACGACAATATTCATAAATGTTAATTACGACAATATAAATAAATGTTACTTGCGACAATAACAAATGTTACAACGACAATATTAATAAATGCTACTTACGACAATATTCATAAATGTTACTTACGAAAATATTAATCGATGTTACTTACGACAATATTCATAAATGTTGCTTATGACAATATTCATAAATGTTGCTTACGACAATATTAACAAAAGTTACAATGACAATATTAAAAAATGTTACAAAGACAATATTAATGTTACTTACGAAAATATTAATCGATGTTACTTACGACAATATTCATAAATGTTGCTTACGACAATATTAACAAATGTTACAACGACAATATTCATAAATGTTACAATGACAATATTCATAAATGTTACTTACGAAAATATTAATCGATGTTACTTACGACAATATTCATAAATGTTGCTTACGACAATATTAACAAATGTTACAACGACAATATTAACAAATGTTACAACGACAATATTAATAAATGTTACAATGACAATATTCATAAATGTTGCTTACGACAATATTAACAAATGTTACAACGACAATATTAACAAATGTTACAACGACAATATTAACAAATGTTACAACGACAATATTAAATGTTACAATGACAATATTCATAAATGTTGCTTACGACAATATTAACAAATGTTACAACGACAATATTAACAAATGTTACAACGACAATATTAACAAATGTTACAAAGACAATATTAATAAATGTTACAAAGACAATATTAATAAATGTTACTTACGAAAATATTCATAAATGTTGCTTACGACAATATTAACAAATGTTACAATGACAATATTCATAAATGTAACTTATGACAATATTAATCAATGCTACTTACAGCAAGAGAAAAGTACTGAGGAACATCATTTATTTCAGTGTAGAAGTAACGCAGAATCTTGCATTAATATCTGTGAAAACATTTGCAAAAAAATACAATATGGTTGCAAAATAAACTGCAATATTTATGGCACAAGACTGAAGTTGATGGAATCCGTTCATCATCGCTGCGAGTGAAGCTGTGTTTTGATGTTGTGCAGACGCGGCTCATTACGGACGACTGTACAGCGGATGTTTAACACAGAGTAAACGCTTTCACCGCCTGGACTCTGATTAGAATAAACGCACTCAAACAGACGCGAGTAAAGCGCTCGTGTGCAGCAGACGTCATGTCAAGCCTCACACCATCACTCCACTTATATGGATATGGATTTTTTACGAGAGAGCCCATTAATTATTGAAAAACTTCCGGGCATTGTGCGTTTTACTCTCCGGCCTTCACATTAAGTGCAGCTTGGACCGCCGTCTTCCGGGAGGGAGGGAATTTTTCACCCACGGCAGAGGCTTCTGCGATTCAGCAGAGAACTGCAAAACTTTCACAGCCAGAAGTCAATATTTACTCTGAAAAATCGATTATTCTCATCCAGGGCTGTACGTAGGTGTGCGGAGCGGTTGAAGCTGCATCCGATATCAATCGGCTCCACGTTACACAGACGTTCTGCTTTTTTATTCACGTGAACAATAACCGAAGAACAGGTGAGCTCCAGAGACCCACTGCAAAAACTCTGTTCTTCCTCAGTGTTTCTGTCTCGTTTTCCAGCACAAATATCTAAACATTCTTAAATCAAGATACATTTACTGGAGAGGAGAAATGACTGAAGATATTAAGACTTGAATAAATGTATTAAAATGAAGCGAGTTAGGAAAATAATCTTGTTTTCCCTTTGAATTTGGTTTATTTTTGAAGCACAAACTCACTTCCTTTTAATACATTTATTCATAAAATAAGACTTAATATCTTCAGTCATTTCTCTTCTCCAGTAAATGTATCTTGATTTAAGAATGTTTAGATATTTGTGCTGGAAAACGAGACAGAAACACTAAGGAAGAACAGTTTTCTGTGGTGTAAGAGAAACATTTGAGATGCTAAAAAACCCAAAAAAACTCAAACATGAGAAACAGGACTATGAATTGTGAAGCTTGTGCGCATCTGTCCCTCTTAGTTGAAAAGATTCAGTGGGTTCAAGAACTCTAGGGAAAGTTTATGCCAAAAAGCTTCTATACGAGCAGAAAGATTACATAATGATTTCATGTTTAACAGGTTATTTTAAATGTTTTTCTAATGATAAAGAATGTTTACAAGCTGTTGAGTCATAAAATTTAATTAAAATTAATTAATTGACACTAAATCCATAAAATGATCCCATGATGGGAAGTTCTTTAAATGAAGCGTCTGACGGAACCCTTCAGGCTCCTATATAGAAGCGTTTCCTCTCAGAGAGTATGAACTCGAGTCCCTGTAATCTCCTCCAGCGGTTCACGTGCCGCGCCTGCGCCGTTCTCCGGGATCTGCCGAACGCCTGATTGCTGCATGTCGACTGTCCAGTGATTCTGCTCGGGTCAGGACCCTGCGATCCCGCCAGATGTGGAGTCGCTCCACAAACACAGTTCAACATCGGATCATCAAACAGCAGCTAAAGACCAGCACGAGCATATGCTCATAAAACGGCCGACGGCAGCAGTGTGGAAATGCACCATTAGTTCCAAACTGCCTCCAAAATACCGCGTGAAATGTTGTTGTCTGCCTTCAGGCCGACGCGGGAGATCTCAGAGGTGTCGTTACACACATGCAAATACGCAACTAAAATTCAGGTGGCGTCTGCGCAGTGAGATCATCAAAGGTAAAGTGCAAAACGAACAGACTTTCTAAAATGTGTTTATTTCCTTTGCTCGAGGAAACAAACGTGCAGTGGAGTTTGGCTTTGCTGTCGGGCCTCGTCAAAGTTCAGACGATCCCGTGACACATGCAAATCACGCTCGAGCTGAGCGCTGGAAGAGACGACACATCCAAAAATAGAGGGAATGAAGGGATATCATTATCCGGCACACACACACAGATGACAGATACTCACCGCACTCGCTTCTCTTTTTTTCTAGATGTGTTTGAGCTTCATGTCCTGGTTTTCATAATCCTCAGCGGTCTGATCCGGTATTCCTACAATCAGACACGACATGGGAGATTTAAATGAACAAATATTATATAACACACAAGAAAGATTCTCTAATATAGCAGCGAGCCACGAGAGGCCGTGCGTTACGGTGATTTTACCATGAGAAAGAGCTGCAGACGTCACGGGAACGTGTTTCTTTAACAGACGCTGCGTGACGCTTTCATGTTCAGAGTCACTCACCAGCTCACAAAAAATACGTCCTTAAGAACGTTCTGCTAACGTTCCCATTAAGTTATGAAAAACTTATTTCTGAATGCTCTGAACGTTCAAAACATCCAGTTTTTAAATGTTTTTTTTTTTAATTCTTGGTTACGTGAATGTTAAGGGAACATTCCACTGTATCGTTCTTCAAACGTTATGGGAACGTTACTTTTGAACGTTCTGAAACAAGCAGTAACATTTAAAAAATGTTAGACGAATGTCCATCTAAAACATTTCAGAAAAAAGTTCCATGAATGATGAATAAATAATGTTTTTGTGCTAATGTTTGTTCCGAGAACACTATTAAAGACCAGATAACTTTGAAAAAACATTCTATTAACGTTACCAGAACGTTCCCTGTCAGCTGTCACACTTTCACAACACCGATCTGTTTGAGCATGTGACGGCATGTTATTACTGTATTTCTGAGTGAAGCAGGATATTCAATGAGAAACAGAAAGAAAGTGGTTTAGTTTGCTAAAACAGTGTCTAAACAGCTATTTGATGATTTGTTAAGAAGAGACGAAATCAAATCGAAATCAATTGGGCATTTTGATGAAAGACAAACGTTTTTTCCCCCAGAATGACCTGCGGTGATGAACCGATCACAGTAAGACGAGGAACACGAACGAAACAGAAATGCATCAGTGTGATTGTCATTAGACATAAACGTCTGTCCGCTGTGATATCTGTCGGTCGGTCAGACTAACAGCAGCACTGACGCTTCTGACTCTCTCTCCATCTGAAGCTGTTATTTATCTCTGGTGCATCGAGGCGTATCTTGTCTTACTGTTGCCTAGTCAACCACCCCTCTCTCTCTCTACCTTCACCGCTGCTGGCTGTGATCGTCCACAGATTAGACCAGCGGCCGCTGGGAATATGGTTTCTATGGCAACCATCCAAAGCAGCCAGCAGACAGGATTCGTGGCCAGCGGTCATGTGACCCTGAGCTGAGGTCAAACCCAAAGAATCACATCATTCATTACCTGATGTACTGTGAGTTAAAATACTAACGCATGCCAAATCAAAGAAATGATGTTTTGCATAAAGAAAATGAAGACTGTTCTGTATTATGACAATTTTCTTGACAACTAAACACATTTAATCAAATTCTCATTATTGTAATGCAAAAAAAATGATACGCTACATTTATTCATTTAGCAGATGCTTTTATACAAAGCGACTTACAAATAAGGGAATCAACAAGCGCTTCATCTTAATGAGGCAATGAACATGAGAAAAGCTAGTAATACAAAGTTTCAAGCATTTGAGGCATAAATTCCCCTACGCACCTGACTAAAGTTAACCTGCACGTCTCCCAATCGTCATCTCGCCCCCTATAAACACTAGACGGTGATCAGACTCCAGACACTGAGTATGCTTTAATCACGGCTGGAGGAGCTCAGATCGATCTCAGAGAGAATCCCAGTTTATATAGAACAAGTGCATGACAAAAGGAACAAGATTTTTCTCTAATACGATTGGTTCTTCATACATATAATTTCAGCTTGTTGCTCAAGTCATGAGGTTAAATATATATATATATATATAGCTGTTTAGTTTTGTTCTCCTAATTCACTGCTTATTGTTCTCTGAACATTCTGAAACAGGTAGTAACGTTTAAACAACGTTCGACTTTCCACGAACGGTCACATGATAATCTGGTGTTGAGCAGCACAGACTCAACATTGTTTACAATGGAAGTCTAGTCAACTGATGCCACGACGTTAGTACTAGTACAGTGGGTGAGGGTTTAGCCGCGGCTGGGATCTGAGTGGCCGTCTTACAGTCCGTGAACGAGCCTCCAGCTGTCGAGGGTCAGGACATCTGCAGAGCGACAGACTGCGGGTCAACAGACAGGCAAAAGACACGCTCACAGCCGCAAGCCGCTTACGGAGGGTGGCGGCAGCAGATTGTGCATGTGATCGATGTTAAATGAAGCTCGCGCCAGTGCAGATGTGTATGAAAATGACACTAATGCTTAACAGCTGAAATGCTGGAGTTCACTCTGCAAACAAGCTTGAGCTTCGACCCTGAAGCGCAGCGTCTGCTTCCCTCCACTGACACTCCATTCAGCATCAGCATCATGCAGCACAAACCACTTACTAGTGGTTTTACATCCCGATTTAGTCTTTAACTGTAACTTCACATTTAAATGTCAAAATCAACAGCATTTGATGAAACAAGTCAAGTCAGCTTTATTTCTCTAACACTTTATATGATACAGATAAATTCAGAGCATCACTGATCATCATTTTCATGTTTGTTACTGTGAAGCTGCTTTGAAACAATCTGTACTGTTTAAAGCGCTGTAGAAATAAAGCTGACTTGACTAGATAAATCAAAACTCTGATTACGTTTCAAAGGTTTAATTTCACTATCCTGTCAAATCCAGTGACTATTTCACCTTCAGAAGAACCAGATGCATCATTAGAGCCGTCTTCAGACGTATATCTCGGTGTGGGTTAGGGCTAGTCGCCCTGCTCACGTGTGATCGGTGAGTGTGTTGGAAGCATAAACACTGTTTAACATAAAAGTCTTTGATCCTGCAGAACAAATGGTATTTTTCTGCCACTGAGCTCAAACCCCTGCAGGCTACAACTGGAATCCGTCCAGAGCTGAAATTCATCTGGCAGGGCTTTGTCAGATCCACCCGCTGGCTTCATCTAGTGTCGCTGACTCTCACACAAGCAGAAAACCCACCGTCCTTCACGCAAACCATCAATCTGAGCACTTAAGCGGGCTTGAATAAGCGCCGGCAGACAGGACTGGTAAATGCCATGTTCTCAGGGACTCTGGATGAAGTCTGTGCGTTTGGCGGCTTCGGTGCGGACAGATGGCGCGGAGTCATGCTGCCACTGCATACGTGAAGCCCGCCGGAACACACGGAAAACACGAGCTGGAGCCAGTGGAACGCTGGCAGGTGACAGAGGAAAATTTAGTGACAATGAAGCAGGTGAAATCGCTCTAAATGTCAGTACTTTGGTTTCTGCGCTACACTACATAAATGATGCTGACTGAAGCCATAACTGATAAATATAATAAAACAGATTCTGAATTCTGACTGAACAAACACCAGAGACACAATCTGCATTAATGAAGTTTGAACAGATTCATTTCATCAGCTAATAATGAAGATGAATCGACTGATATTTAGCCATTTTGAGATAAAACGGCGTCAGTTAAAACAATTGAAGGTGCAAAATATGTTTGGTGAGATTTAGGTAAATATTGGAAATATAGCACCAATAAACAATAATAAGAAGAAGACATGAATATTTATGCTCTACATATATACATATATACACACACACACAGACATATATATTAGAGCTGTCAACGTTGACATGTTAACATATGTGATTAATTAGGGTTAGGTTTAAAATAATTTAATGCATATTTAACGCAAAAAAATTACGGAAGCATGTGAAAATTGCGTCATAATTAAATTTACGTTACGTACATAGATGATCTTCAAGTCCATGCTGATTATATCAGAGATGGCAGAGAGAATTATTCACTCCAGTGTCTGTTTCGCTTTAAAACACGAGCTCTCTGTCATATTGTGTCATTGTATCTGAAGAGCGCGAGCCCTCCCGCATCACGCTGTTCCCGTCTGAACGGAACGTCGAAACATCCCACCCCTGTATGGCCAGATAAGCAAACCAGCTTCTTGCTATGAAAGTTTTGATGGATGAGGATTCCAATCAAAGTAAAGACGACTGCGGTGACGTACAGGAGTCGTACGTTAACGCGTGAGTCTGTTATCTTTATGCGCAAACAAATCATGTATGAGCGCTCTCTCGACGCACTGATCGCACAGTGTATTTATGCACAGACACATTTCAGTACATTCACGTTTTCTTCACACACATTCAGGATAATGTTTGGATTTGTCCTGTCTATGTTGCTGTGTACTTCGTATATATGCAGGTCAAGGTGGTTGGTTTAGGTTTTTTTGGCATCTCCATGTGATTCTGTTCAGCATCGACTTGACTTGTCTAAAATGTAAACAAGCTCTTTGCTGTTGCACACACTGTACACTGAATTCTGAAACTGGATTTTTTGCTGTGTTTGAATTGAAATGTATGATTTTTTTATGGGTGCACTGGTGTAGCCTACAAAAATGTATGAATTATATGAAATCATATCATTTGGTTATTTGGTGTCCTTTTGGAGTCTGCAAGTGCAAATTTACATTGAAAAAAGCTGAAAAATACGGTTTTGTGAAAATCACACTTCAATCTGATGGTTTATTTTGTTGGATATAGGCAATGATGGCAAAATGGACGTGTTAAACAAGATAAATGGTGTATGCTTAATTTCACAATAAGTGTGCGATTAATCGCGATTAAGGGTGTGCAATTAAAAAAATTTATCTATTGACAGCCCTAATACATATATATATATATATATATATATATACACACAGTGGTGTACATTATGACCACCTTCCTAATATTGTGTTAGTCAAAGCAGCCCCTCGACCGTCTGGACTGATGACAACTTTTCCCTAAAAGGACTTTCCTGAGAATGAACAATCGAACACTCTCCTGCATCCGAGACGCATCACTGCGAGTTCACACCTCACCGTTACACTCTTCCCATCACTCCCTGTTCCCCATCCTCTCTCCCTCACCTAAAACTTGCTCAAAATATATGCAATGTTAGGTGTGCACAACAAGTGAATATACATGTTTGGTATCATTTGAAATGTGCCAGGTAAAATGGTCTCATTCTCAGTACAAACTTCCAAGCAGTTCTAGAAGATTTGGAGGATACTGATATTGTGTTGAGGATATTTAAGGATATTGTGTGCCACTTAAGGTGTGCCGTCCCCCGGGTCCTTCATTCAAACTACCTCCTGTATGTAAATAAGTGCTCTCTTCTACAGGTATAGATAACCTATTTAATCACAAATTCTGATTGGCCATTTGTGGCCCCCTGAATAGGGCACCAAATCCTAATTATAATTGCAGGCAGCACCATTTGGTAACCCTGCTGAATTATCTGGGTATTTAAGGAGAGATGGCAAAAGGTTCAGTGAATCTGTAGACAGATCTGCTGTGTTTAGTCTGTTTCATTGCCAGATAAATGCTTCTAAATTATTTGATTTCTGAATTGATGATGTTTATTATTGATGAATGTTTTATTCTTTGAATTGGATTTGAATTATTGTTCTATTCCCTGGTTAATAAATTGTTATGTTTGAATTTGTTCTGATTGACTCAGAAATGATTAACTCTAGTAGATTACGTCCATAACAGCACAAATCTATGCTCAGGTTAGTAACGGACTAAAGCTCAGCTTGTGGAGCGTCGGGGCACGCCAGCTGGAGTTTCAGAGCTCCGACTAACACACTGGCGTTAGTCATGTGTAATTAGACTGTAGAGACTAATAATGGGTTTCAGAACAACAGAGTGTTGATAGACCAGTCTGAATAAGGTGAGCCTCAACCTCTGATTATTGTAATATTATTCTAAGTGTACGTGGGAAACCACGGCCTGATTATATAAAGCTACCATTAGAGGAAGTTAAATTGGTCAGCTTGGTTCTATGGTGATGCTCATGACCTAAGATGTGAGGTGGATCCTGCATGAATCGGACTTGTTTGTTCAGCACATCCCACAGATGCTCGACTGGATTGAGATCTGGGGAATTTGGAGGTCAAGTCAACACCTCAAACTCGTTGTTGTGCTCCTCAAACCAGTTCAGATGTCCACTGTTGGCTCTTTCGGCGGTGGACAGGGGTCAGCATGGGCACCCTGACTGGTCAGCAGCTATGCAGCTCCATACGTGTGTATTCTGACACCTTTCTATCAGAACCAGCATTAACTTCTGGAGCAATTTGAGCTACAGGAGCTTCAGTGTGACGCGCTTCAGCGAACCCGCCTGAGCTCGCGCTGGTTCTGAATTAACCGACCCGCTCCCTGCGGCCTCCTGAAGCCCAGACTAACGATGCAGGTGGATTAACGGCAAATGAAGCGAATCCCCTGCAGCTCCAGCTTCATACGAGTCCAACAGCAGCAGCTCGTAACGGTGTGTGTGTGTGTGTGTGTGTGTGTGTGTTCGTAACATCTGAGAATGATGGCGATTTCCTCCAGACTTCTTCAGCTGATCAGACGACAGCCGCAAACAGGCGAGAATCTTTCGGCAGAAACTGGGCGATATGAGAAAGGCGCTATAAATAGCAGCGTCTCCCACGAGCACGAGCGCTTGAGATCCATCCAGACTCGCATTACAGACACACTCAAACACAGGCATTCTTTCCCTCATACAAAGACATGAACACACTGACTTCACAACCCGTGAATGAACGGACCAATGAATAACTGAATATTCAGACGGACAGAGGAAGCGTTTGCACTGACAGTTCTGCTAAATTAGCAGTAAGATAATAACAGGTCTGCTGATGTCGTGTTTGACTGACAGTCTCATCAGGACAGCTCTGACGAAGCACTTCAAAATAACGCTGGTGTGACAAAACCTACATGAACCAAAAACACATTCAAAGCCGCTTTACTGTCGGTATGAAAGATTGTGTCGTATATCCGAGTGAAACGCTTCAGGAACAAGAACAAATGTAGGGCGGGGCTTCATTTTGTCTGATTGGACGTTGTGGTTTGCTATTGGTGGATCTCATGTGAGTGACAGGTTGCCCCGCCCTCATCATCAGAGAAGAGAAGAGATGCTGCAAGAGGAAGATATTCTGATTCAAGATTACCAGGAACACAATAATGATAAATCATTTAGAACATACTGCAATATTCCATTAAAAACATGAAAACTGTTAATTTTGATTTCATGGGGACTTTAAAACGCAGATTAATGCACATAAAGGGTTGCTGAAACTACTCAAATGAACGAATGACTCTAAGCTTCAGATCAGGAAAAGATCATTAGATATTTACAGAATGAGTTCAGTGAAATACTGCAATGATATCAGATGCAGGTGAACAGCAAAAGGGCGACTGCTTCTGTACGTTACGTCGCTTCACAACCCCCTCCTGCCCCGGAAACGGGCCTCGTAAAGCCCGGATCATCCTTTTTAATCTGCTGTTATTACAAATGAGTGTATGACAGCGCATCAGCTCCGCCACAAGAGCTCCATTGTGGGCTGCAGCTTTTAAGGGCAACTGGAATCAAAGGCCGGTGCAGATAAGAGAGAGCTGCGTTTATTAAGCAGATGCCCGTGAGCGAGGCCGCACAAACCGCACGCTTCACCTCTCTCTCTCTCTCATTCACTCACTTCTAACTCAACTGCGGCTCTTTAAGCTTCACACACTTCTCTGCTTCTGGTCTCATCATAGAGATGGAAAAACACAGTGATTAGAGATAGATAAAATATCAACAGTTACTGTATGTGTCATTCATTTAAATGTTTGTGCACTACAAAACTCTGTTCTTCCTCAGTGTTTCTGTCTTGTTTTCCAGCGAAAATATCTAAACATTCTTAAATCAAGATACATTTACTGGAGAAGAGAAATGACTGAAGATATTAAGACTTATTTTCTGAGAAATTAAAAACAATTAAAGGATTAGTTCACTTCAGGATGAAAATTTCCTGATAATTTACTCTCCTCCATGTCATCCAAGATGTTCATGTCTTTCTTTCCTCAGTGGAAAAGAAATGAAGGTTTTTGAGGAAAACATTCCAGGGTTTTTCTCCATATAGTGGACTTCACTGGGGTTCAACAGGTTGAAGGTCCAAATGTCAGTTTCAGTGCAGCTTCAAAGAGCTCTACATGATCCCAGACGAGGAATAAGAGTCTCATCTAGAGAAACCATCGCTCATTTTCTAAAAAAATAAACATTATATACTTTTTAACCACAAATGCTCGTCTTGCACTGCTCTGTGATGCTCCACGCATGACGTAATCATGTTGGAAAGGTCACGCGTGACGTAGACGGAATCACTGCAGTAGGGCGAAAAACTTTTGCTTTGTAAACACTCGATCGGTGCTTCCGGTTCAACCCGTTGAACCCCAGTGAAGTCCACTATATGGAGAACAATCCTGGAATGTTTTCTTCAAAAACCTTCATTTCTTTTCCACTGAAGAAAGAAAGACATGGACATCTTGGATGACATGGAGGAGAGTAAATTATCAGGAAATTTTCATTCTGAAGTGAACTAATCCTTTAATTTTATTTTTCCATTGGCAAGACAGAAATACTGAGGAAGAAAATAATTTTATATCTTCTGCAGAAGGAAGAAAGGCATTCAGGTTCAAAACGCAGTCTGAATTTAGTTGGATGTTTTTGCACATCACATTTCGAGTGAATTTTCGAGTTCATGAGTTTCTGCCGCTGCGTCACGCTTCTCCAGCCGTCTCATTCATCTTGTGTTAATCAGCGGCCGGTAACGAGCTCGTCTGATCTCAGACTGACCTACAGACTGACTGACATCCATCACGACACCTGCACCTGTCAGCACACGTCTGAACCGACACACTCAAGCTCAAATCTGATTGGCTGGTGTTTCACAGCATCCTGCAGTAACGGCACACGCGTGTTCAATCAGCCTGTCTGGGGTGATACTGTGTGTGTGTGTGTGTGTGTGTGTGTGTGTGTGTGTGTGTGTGTGTGTGTGTGTGTGTGTGTGTGTGTGTGTGTGTGTGTGTGTGTGTGTGTGTGTGTGTGTGCGTGTGTGTGTGTGTGTTGAACTCAGGCCAATTTGGAAAAATTGCTTCTGAATCATAACTCTCAGAGCAAACAGCTGTAAAGCAGATCTTTCAGTTGCACCAGTTTAGCATGTTAAAGTTCAGTGTTTTAGTGCATGTGAGCAATAAATCAGACGCTGATCTGCCTCCACAATCTACGGCTGATTTTCTCTCCTGGACTATTTTATCTTTAATAAATCACTCCGGCCGCCGCGGCACTTATATCTTTAGTTCCTGCAGAATGAAACATTAAAATTACATCAGTGGTGAACAAGGGCTAATCTGACACGTCCTGAGGGCTGTCAGCTGATCACAGTGAGTTTCCAACTAAAAGGAATTAGAAAATAGCCAGAGCGTTTGTAGCCTGTAGTTTATCTGACTACTTAAACAGCAGACAACAGATAGAAACGAACACGTGATTCAGTATTTGTAGATCAGCGGCTCTCAGGCCTCAGATTTCCAGCGGACCACAGGATGACTTACAATTAATCAAGTCTCATATTCGATGAAGCTTGCATCATTGATTCTGTCATTTTCCTCTTTTCCTTATTTTCATATTTCTTTCCCCGCCTCAATAACTAATCTTCTACAAACACAAAACGAGTCATGTTTAATTCATTTAATATTTCAACACTAATAAAATATTTAAAAACGAGCAGCGTGGTCATAATTACAGCAGAAATGCAGGATTGAATCGCCGCACATTACCGTAAGACGGTGATTTCAGTCGAGTATCAGGTTGTGCAGCGAGACACAAATCACATTTAGGATTAAAAAATCATTCATAAGACGGTCTGAACGTGCTGAGATTCCTTGTGCCAAAGATGATTTCAACCCTTATGACAGTTCGGCCAAAAATGATCCTCATACTGAAATCACAAGCCTTAATAACACGTGGAACGACAGCATCATTTCGTCTGTTTAACCTCATGACATGTGCTTCATCTTAGAGCTGTTATTAGTGCCGTATGAACATGAACACACACACTTTGTGACTATAACACACATGATTTTTTCGAAAGCTTCTTTGAAACGCTGTGTATTGTGAAATAAAGGTGAAGCCTGGAGGTCTTTATCCCGAGGTCTCTCTCTCTCTCTCGGATCATCGGACGACACTGAGTGACGCGTTATCGACTCCATCGATTGATGTTTCCTGCTCTTGTGAATGAAGCCTGTAAATTTCAAGGCCAAAAGATCAATATTAAAGAGCAAATGAGGAACAGAGCGACAGGACATCTGCTCTCCTCCATTCACTGTTACTCCACTTCATGATGGCGACCCTACAGGAGTCCAATCTGTTGAGGTCAGAGGTCAACACAGCGGCATATGGGCTCTGGTATACATTAATCAGACATTTCATCGAGTCAAACACAAACCGGACACAACTGACCCACACGGATAGATACGGTCACAGAAATCACAGAGATTCGCGTTTCACAGCCAAACTTCTTCAGACCAGACCAGCTTCTAAATGAACAGTATATATAACACACGGTCAGATGTGAGAGATGTGTCTACCAGACACTTAATATTCAGTAATATTATTGATCTGAACTGAATTGATCTGAATGACGACTCTATTGAATCTATAAATGCTGTAGAAATAAAGCGATTCGAATCAAAGCATTTATTAAAGAAACCCCTCGAGTGACTATATTATAGCACGCATCACTGTCACATGGACGTTACTTTGATCTCGGACTGATAACAGAATAATTCCTAAATTGTAACAATGAAACAAGCATTTTTTCAACCAAATCTGAAACATTAGTATCATGAAAAGCTTTATACACACTTGAACTCAATGACCTGCGCTGTTGGTCAATAATGTACAAGGAAAAATCAGCTACTTAAGTGCATTAAAAACATTTGACAGTACATTTCCTTAGATCATCTACAAGTTCCTTCTGGACTGAAAGCTTAATACGTCAACGAGAGCGTTTACATGGTCAGGGCCGTGCCGATACGATCATATACCATCTGTCTTTCCTTCAGTCTTTTGCATAAAATGCTCTCAAGGTTACACGTTAGCAAGATCCAGCAAAAAACAGCAAATAACCCAATTTCACAGCCAGCAGAGAAACCTGAGCCGTCGCTGCCATTACAGACGCTTCGGCGCACGGATGCTGAGCGATTCTACCTTGTATTCCCAAACGCATCCAGAAGTGTTTGTCTGTGAGACGGTCTGAAATAACACGCTCAGCACTCGAGTGCCTTTCTCTGTCCACGGCAGAGTCGGCCATCTTCTCAACATCTCTCCTACAATCTCTCACTGCTGTCAGTCAAATCGCTCCAGACCCGTCAGAACGGCCAATCAATGCTGGACGGCGGACGCCATCTACACGTCCTGCGGATCAGGAAAGCAATCACACATCACAGCGCCGAGGGAGAGGAGCGTGAGACAGTCCTGAGATCGACTGTCAATCCGGAACGATGGAGGCCCTAACAGTGCAAAATATTCAAGAAATGCATTTATGTTCAAATCATTTGGAAAGTCAAATGAAGCTAACCTGTCTCACTGTTAACCTGCCTCAATGCTTTCCTGTCACAGCGCTCCAGCACAGAGCGTGTTATCAGCCCGAGAGATACTAACCTCCGCAGGCGAGAGACGTAACCTACTTAACAAGCCTTCACTAGAGCCTGCACACACACACAAAACAATGCAGAGCATCTTAAAACAGAGAAATGAAACACCGCCTGCACATCTGAGCAATGGCCGGACCACTGAATGTTGCAGCAGAAGATAAAAACATGAGCTGTGGACCAGGAGAATTACAACAATTTTCCTATCAGTGCGTCTGACTGAACAGGAGAGATTACAGAAGGATGATGATTGAGGTTTAATACAGGGATATGAGCACAAACAATATCATTTCTTCTGTTATTAAACCGCACCATTGCATGTATTCTGTACTCACAGCTGCTCTCTAATGAGCTGTTGATAAAAACAAAGCTGTGCTGAAAAAAACCTTCAATATCTATCACAATATTGTGCATGAAATATTAAGCCTTCTTTCCATCTTCTGAAGAAAAAACAGCACAATGCTAAGGTGTAATGAGTGGTTCTCAGGGTGTTGCTAAGGTGCTCTGGGCAGTTGTCAGGGTGTTGCTAAGGTGTAATAATTAGCGGTTCTCAGGGTGTTGCTAAGGTGTAATAATTAGCGGTTCTCAGGGTGTTGCTAAGGTGTAATAATTAGCGGTTCTCAGGGTGTTGCTAAGGTGTTATGAGCTAAGGTGCTCTGAGTGGTTGTCAGGGTGTTGCTAAGGTGCTCTAAGAAGTTGTCAGGGTGTTGCTAAGGTGTAATGAGCTAAGGTGCTCTGAGTGGTTGTCAGGGTGTTGCTAAGGTGCTCTAAGAAGTTGTCAGGGTGTTGCTAAGGTGCTCTGAGCAGTTGTCAGGGTGTTGCTAGGGTGTTATTAGCTGAGGTGCTCTGAGTGGTTGTCAGGTTGTTGCTAAGGTGCTCTAAGTGGTTTTTAGCATGTTGAGATACAGTCGCTAGGTGGTTTCTTACACTCCACCCCCAAAATATTCAATGTGGGTCTGTGGGATTTTTCCAGCTGTTTAAGTCTGATCACTCAGTAAAGTAACAGCACTTTCAGTGTTTCTGAAAGGATATCTATTTAAAAACAGACACTGAACATCTATTCTCTTGATAACACCAATAAAAATAATTATTCTGATATTCTTCAGCACACGTTAGAAACAGTTCAGCTAATATAGATAAACTGCAGATAAACCCTGTTTGAGAATTTCATCTCTCAGACTTAGAGGTTTAATACAGAATTAAGGCATATTAAATCCCAGTGCTGCTTGAAATGACATGAACAGGAAGTTGGAACACAACCATTTATAACATTGAGAGAATCTGGCAGGATTTTCAGAAACAGCTGAGATCATTATGAGAAACCCGTGAGATGCAGAGCGAGGAACTGCTGATGCTGAAGATGAGCGTAGCTCAGAGTCAAGCACAATAAACACTACACCTTAGCAACACCCTGGCAACCACTCACGCATTATTGTGCTGTTTTTTCTTCAGCAAATGATAACACACACACACACACACACACACAAATGTAGAGTTCAATCTGATGATTTTTACAACAGCTCATTAAAACTGACTTCAGCAGCTTCTGTGTGTTAGTGCGGTTTAACACTAGCAGAAATCATATTCTTTGTGCTGGTAATATTTTATTGGTGCTGTTTATTTTATGTATATTTTATGTATTAACCAAGCAATAATAAACCCATTTTAATCAGAATCGTGTAGAATCATCATTTCTATGCGCGCACACGGGCTTTGTTAGCTGGAGTCCCAGAGAAGCTGCTCAGTAATTTTCCTTCATATTTCACTCTTATCTGCCATTATCACTGACAGAGATTCACTCAACGCCCAGAAAACACAGATCTCACTTCAATTATCCGCCTTCCGACACGAATTACGGCTTTTCCACTCAATGTTTCAGATGTGAATCAGGAGAGAAAGAGATCTTGAGCGAAATCGGAACAAAGGCGCAAAAGCGTCTGGATCGACACGAACCCGATCCAGAGAAATACTCCAATAAATAATCTATTGACTTTAATAAACAAAATCCCGAACATCCCGCACCTTTGATATCCAGAAACACCCGCGCCTTAACCACAGACTAACCGCCAGGTTAACCAGGTAAAGCAGGTTGATCCTCGGGTGTTTCCGGGTGTTTTTCGGAGGTGTAATCTGAGCGCGCGCACACACACACACACACACACACGGACGCCTCGCATATTCCTTTATCTTTCATTCAGCTGATACTGCCATGCGATTGACTCTCGCGCACAGGCCAAAAAGCGCCGTTTACCTGCGTGACGGTGCCGTTGAAGAGCTCCGGGAGACTCGAGCATCATATTCCGTTATAAGGCAGAAACGCGGATCTCTCACTCGCGCGCCTCCATTTCCAGAAGCCTCCGGAGATTCTTGTGCTCGTTGATGTCATCGATGCTCGCAGGCAGCAGCCTCTCCTCCTTGGTACCCTCCTCCTCCTCTCCTCATCCTCCTCCTCGCACCCTGGTGCGCGCTCCCTCCTCCCAGGGATGACGTGACGGAAAGCGCGTTCACGACTCCTCCAGAAACAATGGAGCGTCTCAGCGCGAGCTTATTTAGAGACTTGAGTGCTGACCAGCTCCTGAAGAAGCATAATGAAAACAACGCGTTGCATTTAATTACATTACACTTAAATAAATGAAATGAAATCTCATCACTAACCTCAAACCTGGAAGCGCATTTCCGCCAGATAAGAAAAAATCCTGCTTTGGTAAAAAATAATTATGACACAAAAAGTCGAAATTACGACATACTAAGTAGTAATTGTGAGATTAAAAATGTCGGAAGTATGACCTTATGTCATGATTGACTTTTTAAGCCCTAATTTCGATTTAGTATATATCATAATTTCATATTTTAGGCTGTCATAATTATGATTTACAAAAGCATGATTTGTGACACAGCGACATAAAATTATTTAAACATGGGGTTAAATAACAGTTAAATCTGTTTAAAACATGTTCTATTCTATTCTATTCTATTCTATTCTAGGGGACACTCTATAATGTGTGTCATTAGAAAACAACTACAAACCAGTTCCAGGGGCAAATGTCAGGTGGTAATAATGAGAAAGTTGATTTCTGACCATTGCGATGGAAGACGATTTCAAAAACACACACAAATATTCGCTTGATTTTTTCTGTCGGATCAGAATCAAACAATAGATCCGCTGCTGCAGGCGCGCGCCCTCTGCTGGCCGCGACGCGCGTGACGTCACTCGAGCTGTGAGCGCATCTGATGTCATAAAGGCTCTATTGTGTTATCATCTGATCTGAGGGCAGCTGGAGGGTCAGTGAGGGCAGGATCGAGTTTAAGATTTATTCATTTCAGTTGCATAGAACAGTTCCATACATTTGGATTGCAGAGTTTTTACACAAACTAATGCGATACATATTTGTCAGTCATACATAAATGAAACGGGTAAGACTTCTGTATAAGTACTAATAAACTGAATGTGTATTAAATTCACAATAACCAGGTTTATATATTTATAATAAATGCAACTTGTTTCAATGTCATATTTGTATTAATTGAATAGTTTGTTTCACAGTTAGTATAACTATTTGCATTTGATTTTATTTAAATCACATTTTCAAAATGCATGTATTCATATTGCTTACAATCAGCATAAATCTGCTCATGGTGAAAACAATTAAACTTATTAAAATGAAATACGGCTAGATGTGAACCAAGCAATATTCAATCAGTTAAAATATGTGATTGAAACAAACTGGATTTATTAAAGATAAACACATTAAGCTGGTTATCATGCACTAAAAACACACTCAGTTTATCAATACTTTTACAGAAATCTGACCCGTTTAATTTATAACTGATAAATATGCATCACATTGCATTTATTAGTTTATGTTCAAACAATGTTATCCAAATGCATGGAAATTTGATATGCAATTCAAATACATAAATCCTAAATTTAGACTTAAATATATTTTCAAGTGTAGAAAGACTCTTTACAACAAGCCCTCATCATGTCTAACCCTCACTAACCAGCTGCTTCACATCACACCAGCAGATCGGTGTCGCTGCAGAACGGATGCAGGATTTACTCTGAAGCAAATTTCTCTTAGAAACTGCCAGTAAATCCCAAATAATCACAAGTAACACTGAATTAAACATGAACATTTGAAGGACCAAGACCGAATTGGTTTCTTGTCATGTAAAACACACTCCAGTAATCTTTGTTTTATTTACAACTTGGAAAAAATCATTTTTACAGCATGAAGAACATCCAACCTTTGATCCGAAGACTGTAACGTGATCCGTCCGGATCAGAGTTTGTTCTGCAGCGGAGAATGAAGAGAAATCAGATGAGGAACTGCATAAACGACTGTTTTTGTTTGTGTGGTTAACAATCGTTTAATAATAATAGTTTTAAACAGTTTTCCACCATTTTGTAAAAACATGTTTTCACACGTCAGAGTATGAATGATCCGTTTCAACAAAGTTAAACTAAATTCAATGCAGCAGAATAAAAGTGTGCGTAGGCCACACATCTCACATTCACATTTAACTTGTAACCTTACATCATATTTCAATATTTGACCCCTTCTGTCGTTCAGCATCTGTTACAGGCCAGGTGTAATGAAGCCATTACCATCAGTTTCTGTGAGCTGATGGAAAGATCCGGTGTGAATGTGGATGTAAAGACTGACCCAGACCTCTGAAGGATTCGCCTAAAATAGTCACGGAGACACACGGCGGTCCTCAGGAGCGCACAGATGTTCATGACACGCTATTTATATCAGCTCGGCCTGCCAGATCGAGTTTCTGTTGTATACATGACCTGCCTTCCACAAACAAGACCTTCAATGGCAGCTCGAGAGAGGGCTGATGGGAAATAAAACAAGATATTATTACCTTCAAATAACGTAAAAAATCTCAACATATTTCTGCACATAAAGGTTAGAGATTTTAAGTGAACAGAATTAAACTGGGCCACATGTTAAAATGGCCATGAGACGATTGAAACAAACACTGTGTGTGAATTCGACAACTCTATCAGCAATCAGAGCAGAACAGAAACAAGAAAACGAGCCTTTAACACCCGAACAACAACATTTCTGCAACAAACAGACAAATAAAACAACACTAACCTTTGTTGCTCGCGTTGTCAGCTTTAAAATCTGCTCCTGAGAAAGAAATGTCATATTTCACCCCAGAATCAATATTTCAATATGATCAAACTTGGATAAAATTAGTAATTTTGCATAAAGAAAATGAAGCTTTTGTCCAGCAATGAGTGAAGAAAAACTGCCTGTTCAGACACAAAGATACACACTAAAATCAGAATAAATTAAAAGCACGATGCATGCTTAGAATTATAATTTACAAATGCAATTCTCAATTGAAAGAACATTTTAATTTACTGATTTTTATTTTTCTGCAGCTTCTGAGATGATTCAGTGATGAATGAGTTATTATCATTAACTAAAAACATTTCTGTTCATTTAAATAAAGCTTAAAATAAAATATTAGTTGAAAAACTTGAACTAAATGAAAATGAGAAAAGTTGCATTGATAATAACTAATGAAATAAGTTGAACTGAAAATAAAGAAAACCTAAAATGAACCAAAACTGACCTGACACTACTTAAATTCTATTTTCTTTACATGGTTTCTTGGTTTAGGGGTGAAATGTGACCTGAACACGTTTTCATGAGACAAACTGACATAACGTTAAGTGTAGAAATGTAAGTCAGCGTAAGATGAAAATCACAGGATCGAAAGCGACGTTCGCTCTCATTAAAAGAGGAAAGTGTTGATCTGACAGCAGCCGACACTGGAATCAAGACTGAGAAACATCAGAAACACATGAGCTATTAAAGAGGGCATGTGAAAATGTGTCAAAAGGAAAACCTTCATAACCACTGGAAAGCGGTTCGACGATGCGCTTCTGACATCTGCGATCATCCCGACCTGGAAAGATAGTCCAGACACACGGCACGGGTTACGTCTCTTCACGCAGACGGACTTCAGATCCACACGGGTCAGTCTTTACTCTGACAGACAGACGGACAGACGGACGGATGGGACACTTGAGTTTTATTCAGGCATCTCCACACACTTTTTGTCTTGTAGTAAATTGTCTTAAATTAACCAAATCAGGTTGTAGTTTCTGAAGTCTCTGGTTTAAGAGGTTAAACAAAGTGTTAACATTTTCAAAGTGCTTTCATTCAGGTGGCATTTACAATGACAGACGGCAAAAAAACACAAATCACCTCAGCCATACCAAGTCTTACCAAGAAGAAATAAACTTAAAGGCAATTAGAATAAGACTGCAATGCATATGAAGCTTTTCACATAACCCTGCAGAGAAAAAACACAAAAACAGCCAGATCTGTCACTCCAAAAGCACCCCCGTAATAAACTGCATAGATATCAATGTAACGTCAGCGATTCAAAAATAGCTGTTCTCATGTAGGGTGGATAAAGTGCCAAGTTCTATATATTACAGTCACTCCCCAAATGAAAGGAAACTCCGCCAGTCACTCAATAAAAACACATTAAAATCACACACATTAGAAAAGATGATCATGTAAGGCTAGTATTTGGCACCGTGGGCTTCAAAGTCCTTCAGGATCAGGATCATCGATGGGAAGAACTAAAGCATGTCATGACAGTCAAACTACAGAGTCTGATAGAAAAAGTTTTGCTTTTGCATTTCAGTTTGCATCGGACACATCACTGCTCTGCATGCGATCGACAAGCAGTTCGTCGTGTGTGATGAAGCCCTGTCAATCAAAGAACAGCAACCAACACAAAGAGGCGGAACGTTCACTTCCTGCACACACAAGAGAGACCGGGGCTCGAGTCCGCGGCCCGTCCCAGCGCTCGCACCACGAGTTCTGGGATTATTGCTTGGGTTCTGGCCGGAGGTCACGTGTGAGGTCAGTGCAGCTCGATGAACGCCTCCATTTCCTCTGAGATGAGCCCTTTGTAGGGAAGTCTGTGTTTCTCGATGGCTCGGGCCGCCAGACACTGCAGCGTGACGTAGTTGAGCGGCTGCAGCGCGTGTCGCCCGCTGCTCTGCTCGTCCAGCAGCTCGTAGGCCGTCTTGCGCTGGGCGTTGGTGGCGTCGAAGTGAGCGCCGGACCGGATCAGCGCCGCCATGATCTCGGGGCAGCCGTTGGCGGCGGCCACGTGCAGCGGCGTGTTGTTCTCGCAGTCGCGCGAGTCCACGTCGGCCCCGCACTCCAGCAGCAGGTTGGCCACGGCCAGCGACGGGAAGCGGCCCACCGGGTAGCGGCCCACCGACGTGGTGTCCTTGTCCACGGCCATGTGCAGCGGCGTGTAGCCGCTCCGCGCCCGCGGGTTCAGCTTCAGCAGCCGGTAAACGGTCTGCCGCTTGTGGTGCTCCTGCTCCGGAGCGCAGTCCAGCTTCTCCAGCAGGAAGACCAGGTGCAGGATGATGGACAGCGCTTTGGTGAACTGCGGCGCCTCCGGAGGGCTGTCCCGCTGCGCCACGGCTCGCTCCACCTCCCGCACGCTCTTGCCCAGGACGCCCATCAGGTCCTGGAAGGTGACGCGGGTGCACAGGGTGCCCTTGGCGCGGTCCTGCAGCACGAAGGAGAAGAGCTCGGCGAAGGAGAGGAAGCTGCTGGCCGTCATGGGGCTGAGCGGGTCCAGGTTGCTCTGCTGCATGTCCAGCGCGTACTTCCACAGGCTGATGCAGCGCTGGAAGTTGCCCGAGTCGGCGTAGACGGCGCCGCGGTAGCGGATGTAGTAGGAGGTGTCGGGGTGCGAGGGGCCGAGGATGCGCTCCCTCACCAGCAGCGCCTGCATGCGCATCTCGTCCGGGTCGGTGATCAGCGCCTCCAGCTCCTCGGCCGTGGACACCTCGCGGGCGCAGTCGTACGCCGGCACCGGCGGCCCCGGAGGTGGTTTGGCCAGGAATCCGCCCGCCTTCTCGCCCGCCTGCCGCAGCTCCATCGCTCTCCTCCAGTAGCGCATGGCGCCCAGCAGGTCGCGCTTCTTGTCCACGAACGTGGCTCCCAGCAGCTCCAGCGCGTCGACCCGCTCCTCTCGGCTGGCGCGCGGCTGGTGCACCAGGTACTCCACGATGTTGGTGTGGCCGGTGACGCTGGCGGCCAGCAGCGGCGTCATGCCGTAGCCGTCCCGCTCCATGCGCGCCTCGCACTTCAGCAGCATCTTCATGATCTCCAGGCTCCCGGACTCGGCGCAGTCGTGCAGAGCCGTGTTGCCCTTCACGCTCTTGCGGTTGACGTCGGCCCCTCGCTCCAGCAGGAACTTGGCGATCTCTCGGTGGCCCTTGTAACACGAGATCATCAGACAGGTGTGTCCGTGCCGATTGGCCACCTCCATGTCGGCGCGGTGCTCCACCAGGTAGCGGACGATCTCCAGGTGGCCGTCGAAGCAGGCGGCGCGCAGCGGCGTGGAGTTGGTCAGGGTGGTGTTGTTGACCGAGGCTCCGTGCTTCAGGAGCGTCTTCACCACCGGCAGGTGTCCCGCGGCGGAGGCCGCCCACAGCGGCGGAGCGCCTTCGATCGTCTCGCCGTCAAAGTTCACGGAGCCCCCGAGCTCCACGTTGGCCTTGCAGTGCTCCAGCAGGTAGTCCACAACCTCCAGGTGTCCGTACCGAGACGCGATGAGCAGCGGCGTGCCGCCCTGCGTCTTCTCCTCCGCCAGCGCCTCCAGCTCCTCCGGACTTTTGTTGCTCAGCAACTTCTGGATGAGTTTCAGTTTTCCGTCTCTCGCCGCGTTAAACACCGCCGTGCTGATATCCATCTTCTCGGCGCGTGGCGTCTTCAAATGTCCGTTAAAGCGCGTCTGAATTGGCGAGCACGGGACGCGAGCGTCGCTTCTTGTTCAGTGAGGAGCGATCCTCGCTCTGCATTTTACTGCCATTTTAAGGCTGCTGTCGAAATGGCGTCGGTGATGTTGTTTGACAGCTCTGTTTACCACCGCCGCTCGGAATGCTGGGTATCGTAGTCCGCGCGCGCCGTCAGTGCACAGCGCGAGCCGCGCAAAGAACTACAGCAGCACCTGTCACGCGTCACGAACGCCAATGCGTCGACCGGCAAACAGGGTGCGCGAAGACTTGTGGGGGATGTAGTCCATTCACAAGCGCTTGCTCGGTGTCGCTGCGAATCACGGAACTACATTTCCCATCATTCATCTGCTGGAATTCAGTCAGCTGATGTAAACACGGAATGCATGAACAACTCGTCTGGCATGTATGACGTCACTGTTCTCGTGCTGTGCCAGAAAAGACATTTAAAATAAAAACCTGAAGGCTTTGAGAACAATGGAGGTGTTTAAGGACTTGGCACTTAATCTGGACTGAAAGACTGGACTCTGGTGTATTGTTTTATTGTTATATGACGATGACAATTGTTGTTATTGTTTTTTTCTGTTAAACATTTAATTAAAAAAAAATAAAAAATAAAAACATTTTTTTTAAATATCTCAATAATGTTTTAGAGACATGATTGTGTGGAATCACTGAATAAAGTTCCCTGGAGTTATTCTGTTCGTTTGTTGTGGTTCGAGACATGGTAAATGTACATCATTTATTTAAATTAATGTTTACTATTATTTTATTTGGTTTATCATAAAGATTGTATGACCGTGTAAAGTGAAGTGACAAACAGGTTTTCATGTTCAAGTCATGAATCAGAGATGTTTTCATGATGAGACTTTATTATATTTTATGATTCTCTACAAACACTTCTATTGTTTAACTCCTTTATTTCTACAGCACTTTTTACAGCACAGATTGTTCCAATCAGAAATAACAGAAAATGATGCAAACAGAATTAAATTCAGCAGTAAAACAATCATAAACAGACATTATTCAAATCAGTTCAGTTTGTTTCAGTAAATTATGGAACGAGTTTATTTCAGCTCTAAACACAGAGATGTCATCATCAGCTCATCCAATAGGGTCAGATCAATAATACTACAGAATATTAAGTATAAAATAACTCAATAAATATTAAGTTAAGTCACAGAAACATTTTCAAATCAGCGTCTAAAACAGCCTCCGGTAAACCCCAGGTGTGTCAGGTGATGTGTCAGGTGATGTGTCAGGTGATGTGTCCTGTGCTGAGAGGCAGACTGGGTTTTGTTGTTGCTCTTTTCTTCAGTTTCACAACAAAATCACTAGTCTTCCACACAGCAGTGCAGGACGGACGTTCCCGCTGATAGAGGACAGAAGAACATCTAGAGATGAACGAGTGTCTTTCTACATCTGTACATCATTAACAGTGTGTGTGTGTGTGTAGATCAGAGCTGATATTGTGTTTCCACTGAACTGACCACATTTTCCTCATTATTATTACTATTATTAAGAATGACTTTTGCTTTGGTTTTAAAGTAAAGTGTCATCAGATGCTCATCCGGGGACTTTACCTGTTTTTCTAATATGCGTTCAGACTCTCTTTTGCCGTACTGTTTTTTGCCTGTAGGGAAGTTTTCAATTTGGGACACAGCGAATAGTTTTATAAAATGATAAAACTCACATTTCAGCATTTAAATCCTTTTTAAGAAAAGTTATGAGTCAAAATTATAAATGATTATGTTTACATCCATGTATATATATAAAATCATGAAGATGGGGCTCTCATCTTCAGTTATATAGTGCTTTTCACGATGCATATTGTTCAAAGCAGCTTCACAGCGACGACAGGAAAATTCTTACGGCGCTCGTAATGTGTGACAGAACGAATGAGTGCAGTGCCTTCATTTCATTGGTTCTTGTTGAATACATATTTTCTGTTTTTATATCTTGTTCCTTTTTATTTCCCCCTTCATTGCTACATTTACTTGACATTATTTATGTTCAATATCAGTTTCAGTACGGTTCTTACTGTAAATGTTAATCTTCTCTGAATGCAGATAAAGAGTCTGTCAGTAGATGGGAAGAAAAATAATCCTGCAAATTTTCCAGACATTCCCTCGACGTGTGAATTGTTGGTTTGGTCCACTGAACGTGTCAGGATGAGGCCGGTGTGTCTCTCCGTATGAACAGCATTATCTGGATTCACGGAGACGGTTTCTACGCAACAGAAGCAGCAGCAGGAGACGGACAGCAGGGGATTGTGGGGGAGGAGAGATGATTTAC
>NC_090236.1:14917500-14922500 GCF_024489055.1 Chanodichthys erythropterus
GATTATGATGTGTTGCAAATTTGGCTTCAATACAGTTGTCACTTCCAGCATCTGCAATATTTGATATGTTGTCATGTTTCTGCTCACAGACGCTCATCTTCAGAGCAGGAGAATCACACCTGACCTGAGGAAAACACAGAAACGCCTCAGAACATTCCAGCATCTGCATAGCAACACTTTAGCAACATCATCAGGACATCATCAGGACATCATCAGGACATCATCAGGACATCATCAGGACATCATCAGGACATCTGGCTTCCAGGTTTGATCAGTTCTGAGCAGTGAATGACGTCTGATGGATCGCTTGACACTTCACACCTGTTTGCTCATATGCTGCGTTCATGTCCATGTGTGAAGCTGAAGGAAATCAATCTGAACCGCTGCTGAACACAAGTTCACTTCCCACCGGAGAGGAAGAACAGGTTAACTTGAGGAATATTACCACCGTTCATCTTTTCTGTGATGCTGTAATGGTGTTTCTGTCATTTTCTGGAGTTTGATGCTCTGCTCTCGTACAGTCAACAGCTGCATGAACGTTTACATTGATGCTTTCATCCAGAGCGACTTACTCCAGCGTAACTCTTTAAACGGCCGTCTGATAATATCTGTTCTTCACCTGAACTCACACTTCTCCTGCCGTTTCTGCTGGTTCTGCTGCTCAGTGTGAAATGAAAGGCTCCCGCTCCCGTCCTGCTCCTTTACTCGTGTCAGCAGGAGACCGGAGCGGCACAATGGGAAGATTCGCCGTCGGTCTCTGCATCGTGTGTGGATTATGTAGATGACAGCGGCCGCAGCTCTCTGTGTCACAGTAGGAGGAGAGGATTACGCCCGTACGATCAGACGGCCTTTCTCATCAACATCACCTGCTGCAGAGATTCAGCTCCATTCATCTCCACATCTGACTGCCGCTGTAATCCTAAATGATTTCCCTCCATCCCTCTCTCTGAATCACCATCATCAGAGGTCAGAGGTCAATAGGCACGTGACCTTATGACCCTCAGCACAATAACAGGTGTTGCTGAAGTTGTCTGGTTTAATGAGCGGAGCTGGACGTGAATGACGTGTTTAATATTCAAATCACTGTTTTCTCATAATAAAGCAGCAGAAGAAAGACTCTTGATGAAGCTGAAATGACGGTCACTTAAAAATAAAGCTTCCCAAAGGGCTTTTTCACAATGATGTAACAGAAGAACCATGTTTGGTTCCCCAAAGAACCGTTCAGCGATCAGTTCTTAAAAGAATAGTTTTTCTCAGTGTGAAGAACTTTTTAATAATCTAAAGAACCTTTTTTTAAAAGGTGAAATTTCAGGTCACATTTCACCTCAAAAAAGGATGATTTTTAATCTGTATTCACAATAACGTTTCTTCACATTACAGTCACGACAATTTGGGAGTGAATTTGTTGTGAACATAATGTCACGAGAGTCTAGTATAAATATAATGTTTTCCTTTTGATTTTGAAATGAAATGAGACCTGGACATGTTTTTGACAGGTTGCAGGAGATTCACAAGTGTTTACAGGGTTTGGCCGTTTGACTCTATAGATGGATAGATAGATAGATAGATAGACAGACAGACAGATAGACAGATAGATAGATAGATAGATAGATAGATAGATAGATAGATAGATAGATAGATAGATAGATAGATAGATAGATAGATAGATAGATAGATAGATAGACAGACAGACAGACAGACAGATAGATAGATAGATAGATAGATAGATAGATAGATAGATAGATAGATAGACAGATAGAGATAGATAGAGAGTTCTCAGAAGGACACACACTATTGAGACGCAGAAACGCTCATTTGAAAATGGTCCCTTGAAAGTGAGTGACACACATGATAAAAACACAGACACATACAATATGCAGAACATGTTTTTAATACATTTTCATTGTCTTTTTAACTCTTCTGTTCTTTTGTTTTAAGTTTGATTCTTTAAGGAGATTCTGTTGTACAGCCGGACAATCACTGCCTCAACCAATAAATAACAGACGCTCCATCCCATCATTCACTCCACAATAATAATACAAATAATAAAACTCGCTTGAAAAACAGTTAAACAACTAGAGGAAAATAATCACCTGAACAGATGCGTGAGCCTGAATCACGTCTGACAGAAATATCCGAAGAGAATCTGGACATTTTCATCTGAGTTCATAATCTCTATTGAGACAAACGAGTCAAACCCAAACGATCAGAGACTTTGAAGTAGATGTGGAAACTAAAATTTGTTGTTTATAAAAAATTTTGATTGTGAAGAGCTCTAAAAATGTTGTTTTTTTCCATTAATAGAAACAAAAGCGTCTCATAATCCCATAATCACAACGTAAGGCAGACCGTCTCCACAGACGCGCCATAATAAAACAAATCATAATAATCATCTGTATAACAACAATTATATTAATCTGCAAAATGAGAAAGCACTGCGGTGACAGAAAACAATCAAAGACACTCAGTTATTTGGCAGTACTGACTTCCTGTTCTACCCTCCATCACTTCCTGTCATCAAACAGCACCAGAGGAGGATGGAGAGGTCACATGACTGATGATCAGTTCATGACTTCTAGGATGTTTCTGTGATGTCTCTAATATTATCGGATCCTTGTGAAGAGGTTCAGGACTGATATGGATTCCTGAAGAGACAAAAACCTTCATCATTTCATTTCTGACGTTAAATGCAAAATGTATAATTAAATTTGTAAAATCAAAGAGTGTAATAATAGCAGTTGTTCTACAGTATCGGACGGATATATTTTGGTAAAACAAATAAATGCATTATTTTCAAGCTAATAAGTGCATTTGTCAATGTCTGTGTTTGCTGCTCTATAATACAGTAATATAAAAGTTACTTTCAATTGTTTTATTGAACATTTTATCACTATTTTCCCCATAAACTCTTTCATTTGTTAATATTTATATTGATAATGCACGTTTTCACCACCGGGGTGTGTTTAAACACATGATTTGTACCTTTGTGGATCTCATTTTGCTGAAAACGTTCCAGAATCGCAGCGTCTCGTCTCCGGCTCCAGTGACGATGGCTTCTCCGTCTGGAGACATGGCCTTAAAAACACGCTTCAGTCACACTGACGTCACATCAGGCTGCTGGATTAGTGTGTGTCAAACGCTGAGATTCATTGCACAGATTCTCTCAAACTCTGATTAAAGCCCCGTTCACACCAACAACCATAACTATAACCACAACTATATCAGCGTTCGCTCCAGCGCACGAAATCGCTCTGTTTGTTCTCAGGTTTGTCGCCTGTCTCTTGAAGTGCTCGAGCTCTTAAAGCAGGCTGGATTCTGATTGGCTGTCAGTGTTTTTATCGTTCATCAGCTGGAAAATGAAATCATTAAAGTGATCCTCTGTGTCGTTATCGTTATAGTTGTGCCGTGAACTCTGATATTCTGACATTACATTCAGAACTATATCTTCATCGTTCTTCATGTGATCGGGTCTTTACACACGGTCACTAGTCATCCAATATCTCAGCAGTTTGACTGCTGAGTTCATCTAGATTCATCACAATAACTGGTTAGTCTGATCTTACCAGGTAAAGGACTCTGTAGGAATGACCCGTTAGCTTGGCGACCTGAGTAAGAGACGGATACTTCCACACCAGGATCTGATTCTGGGAATATCCGTGAGTGCTGACCTGCAGACAGACAGAGAGACACATGCACTTCTCTGGAGGCTCTTGGGAATGATCAAATAATACTTCCTATTTGCTTTCACACCAATATTGCTAGTAAATGTCACAGTAAAAAAAAAACACTGACTTAAGACATTTTTAAGGAGAAAGACTAAAATAATATTGTCTTTTAAAATGTACTACAGTAATCTCTGTTTTATTTACAGCTTTGATAGATCTTTTACAGTGTTCAGAATCCAGAATCCTCTGATAAATCAAACTCACTGTACAGGTTTAGTAAAGAGCCGATGGTGACGTACCAGTTCGTTGGTGTGTTTGGACCAGGCCAGGTTGCAGACCTGCGATCCGGTGTCACTGCACTGCAGCGGCTGACCCGTCAGCGTGTTCCAGAAGCGGATGCAGCGGTCGGCCGTCCCGCCGCCGGAGGCCAGCAGCCCGTGCTGGTGTGGAGACCAGGCGATGGCCTTCACTGCGGCCAGGTGCTCGGTGTACTGCTGCACGGGCAGAACGCTGGAGTGATTCCACACCAACAGCTGCACACACACCGAGAGAGAAGCTGCTGTCACACCATCACTGCGTCCAAATCAAAAACTTCCCTACTGCATAGTGTTGGAAAAACAGTAGGTTAAAAGTCCCCGGATGACCTTCTGATGCACACTTTACTCTCCCATGAGCCCACGGGAGAGGATTTATGAATGACAGTGAAGCGATGGTATAGTTGGTCACGTGACAGTAACAACACGTCTGAATTACACCATACTACCCATATTCACATATAGTACTTTTTTTAACGGTGGTGATGTGATTTAGGACGCGGCGCGTCTGAACTGGATAAAGTGCTGCAGAAATAAAGCCGACTCGACTCACTAAGTCACTGCGTGATAAAGCACAGAACAAATGTCAATAAATAAATGATCAGCACACATCTGCTTCTAAATAAACGTTTATTTTTTATGTCTGTGTAGTGTTTTATTGTGCTTTAGGACAAACCATGTGCAAAATCATAAATTAACAACAGTGCTGAGTGTTTCTCTTTAAAACGGCAGTGATCTAAAGACTGGTGTTTGTGATGTCACAAACTACACCGCGTTTATTATTATGAAATATAAATTATTATGCAAGTGACATATCAGTAAGATTTCAGTAGAATAAACATTTAGATTTGAGTTTTTCTAAGAAAATGTTTATGTCTTTTTAGATAGCTGGTATCAATCTCAAACAAAATAATTTGCCAGATCTACGGAAACCCTACTTAGAGGTTCTTCCACATTATGAAGCAAGTCACAGTTCTCACGTGATATGGAGAGGAAGAAAGAGCTTTCTGAAGATGAAGAG
>NC_090236.1:14930000-14957500 GCF_024489055.1 Chanodichthys erythropterus
TTGCTCTTTGGCAGAATTGCTTTCGCTCATGTTTTGTAAGTTTTGTAAGTTCATGTCTGGATAAAAGCGTCTGCTCAGTGCATCAATGTCTGATTCTGAACGTGAGGACTGACGTCACCTTTGCTGCCGTCTGACCCGCCGTCTTTGGTCTTCCTGTTCTGATTCTGTGATTTTTCATTCTCCTGCAAGCAAAAGAGACATTAATGACAAAAGAAAAGTAAATTAAAGCAACTATGCGTTTGCTGATGATCAGGTGGTTTGGGCGAAATGCCTGAGCTGTGATTGGACGTGACGGGATGAATCAGGCTGTGATTGGCTGTGACTCACATGGATGCGATGGAAGTTGACGCTCCAGTTGGCTCCGGCGCGGTACGGGATGAATCTGTCTCCGTGCTTACTGGGCGAGGACAGCGGCGAGTTTGTGGGCGTCAGGACTCGCATCACCTCCGGCACTTTCTGCAGCAGACACACGACTAATGATCTGAACGAGTGTCACGAATGAACGAGCCAAACGACTCCGGACACTGATTACAGTCAAACCTCAGTGATGTAGAGGTTAAAGCACACTGCTGTATGTGTTTACTGAACTGAACTCACGACAGGACTGGACGAGTTGTCGTTCTGAATGTTGATCTGTCGTAAGAGCCGGCTCTCGTAGTCTTGGTCCATGACTGAGTGAGAAAAGAGCAGTTCCTGTTCCTGTGGAGATAAATGATCACAAGTCACATGTGTCAACAATCATGAGTCAGAAGGACACGGCAGAGACACGGGACTCGAGCGCCTCACATGAACAGAGAAATTTCTGCCATATCAGAAACAAATCATGGACTAATCGAGGACTAATGAATAGAGACAGCTGTGACAGCAATCATGACAGGAATCAATTCCTGATATCATCAATTCAGTTCTTGATATCAGGAATTACATTTCCACTAGTAACCATGTTAATTCTTGATATCTGTAATTGTATTTTCACTGGTGAAATGTCTCAATGACAATGAAATTATTGATATCAAAAATTAACATTGTTACTAGTAGCAATTCAATTGTTGACACCAAGAATAGATATTTTCACGAAAAGCAATGTAATTATTGATATAAAAAATTATGATGTTTACTAGTAAGAATTGTATTTCTGATATGTGAAATTGGAATTTCAACTAGTAAGAAATCAATTCTTGATATCAACAACTGAATTTGAATGGCAGCCTATGGAGACATTTCACCACTGAAAATACAATTACAGATATCAAGAATTAACATGGTTACTAGTGGAAATGTAATTCCTGATATCAAGAACTGAATTGTTGATATCAAGAATTCATATCCTGAGAATGAATAAAAGTCAAAACGGCTTGCCATACATGACAGGAATCACTCATGACAAGAATCAGGAATCATTCATAACAGGAATCATGACAGAAATAAGGAATCACTCATAACAGAAATCATGACAGGAATCATGACAGGAATCAATCATAACAGAAATAAGGAATCACTCATGACAGGAATCATGACAGAAATAAGGAATCACTCATGACAGGAATCATGACAGAAATAAGGAATCACTCATGACAGGAATCATAAAAGGAATCTTGACAGGAATCATGACAGAAATAAGGAATCACTCATGACAGGAATCGTAAAAGGAATCATGACAGGAATCATAACAGGAATTATGACAGGAATCATTCATGACAGAAATAAGGAATCTCTCATGACAGGAATCATAAAAGGAATCTTGACAGGAATCATGACAGGATTCACTCATTACATGAATCATGAGAGAAATAAGGAATCACTCATGACAGGAATCGTAAAAGGAATCATGACAGGAATCATAACAGGAATTATGACAGGAATCATTCATGACAGAAATAAGGAATCACTCATGACAGAAATCATGACAGTAATCACTCATTACAGGAATCATAACAGGAATCATTCATGACAGAAATAAGGAATCACTTATGACAGAAATCATGACAGGAATCACTCATGACAGGAATAAGGAATCACTCATGACAGAAAACATGACAGGAATCATAACAGGAATCACTCATGACAGAAATAAGGAATCACTCATGACAGAAATCATGACAGGAATCACTCATTACAGGAACCATGACAGGAATCATAACAGAAATCACTCATGACAGGAGTCATGACAGGAATCACTCATGACAGGAATCATGACAGGAATCATTACAGGAATCATGACAGGAATCATTCATGACAGAAATAAGGAATCACTCATGACAGAAATCATGACAGGAATCACTCATTACAGGAACCATGACAGGAATCATAACAGAAATCACTCATGACAGGAATCATGACAGGAATCACTCATGACAGGAATCATGACGGGAATCATTCATGACAGAAATAAGGAATCACTCATGACAGAAATCATGACAGGAATCATAACAGGAATCACTCATGACAGAAATCATGACAGGAATCATAACAGGAATCACTCATGACAGGAATCATGACAGGAGTCATTCATGACAGGAATAAGGAATCACTCATAACAGGAATCATGACTAGAATCATGACAGGAATCATTCATGACAGAAATAAGGAATCACTCATGACAGAAATCATGACAGGAATCACTCATTACAGGAACCATGACAGGAATCATTCATGACAGAAATAAAGAATCACTTATGACAGAAATCATGACAGGAATCATAACAGGAATCACTCATGACAGGAATAACTCATAACAGGAATCATGACAGGATTCACTCATTACATGAATCATGTCAGGAATCACTCATGACAGGAATAAGGAATCACTCAAAAAAGGAATCATGACAGGAATCATTCATGACAGAAATAAGGAATCATTCATGACAGAAATCATGACAGGAATCATAACAGGAATCACTCATGACAGAAATAAGGAATCACTTATGACAGAAATCATGACAGGAATCACTCATTACAGAAATAAGGAATCACTCATGACAGAAATAAGGAATCACTCAAAAAAGGAATCATGACAGGATTCACTCATTACAGGAATCATGACAGGAATCACTCATGGCAGGAATAAGGAATCACTCAAAAAAGGAATCATGACAGGAATCACTCATGACAGAAATAAGGAATCATTCATGACAGAAATAAGGAATCACTCATGACAGAAATCATGACAGGAATCATGACAGGAATCACTCATTACAGAAATAAGGAATCACTCATGACAGGAATAAGGAATCACTCATAACAGGAATCATGACTGGAATCATGATAGGAATCATTCATGACAGAAATAAGGAATCACTCATGACAGAAATCATGACAGGAATCACTCATTACAGGAACCATGACAGGAATCATTCATGACAGAAATAAGGAATCACTTATGACAGAAATCATGACAGGAATCATAACAGGAATCACTCATGACAGAAATAAGGAATCACTCATGACAGGAATCATAACAGGAATCACTCATGACAGGAATCATGACAGGAATCATTCATGACAGAGATAAGGATTCACTCATTACAGGAATCATGACAGGGATCACTCATGACAAGAATCACGACAGGAATCACTCACGACAGAAATCATGACAGGAATCATGACAGGAATCACTCATTACAGGAACCATGACAGGAATCATTCATGACAGAAATAAGGAATCACTTATGACAGAAATCATGACAGGAATCATAACAGGAATCACTCATGACAGGAATAAGGAATCACTCATTACAGGAATCATGACAGGGATCACTCATGACAAGAATCACGACAGGAATCACTCACGACAGAAATCATGACAGGAATCATGACAGGAATCACTCATGACAGGAATAAGGAATCAGTCATAACAGAAATCATGACAGGAATCATAATAGGAATTATTCATGACAGGAATAAGGAATCAGTCATAACAGAAATCTTGACAGGAATCTCTAATCCAGATCACACACCAGCAGCAGCTTAAACTGAAATAAAGCCATATAAAGACTAGTTTATACTGAATGCTGCAGCTCTCATCAGATGATAAACTCGGAGTACTGCATGATTTTCATCTGCTGTTAGTTGTGAGTCTCTCACTGAAGTCTCGAGCGCTGTGTCGTCATGAAGCCGCTCTGACCGAGAAAAGGCTCGTCCTTACAGAGATGTGACATAAGACAAGAGTCAGATGATCATCGAATGAAATGATTGGAGCTCATACCGGACGAAGAGGAGCCGGTTCTGCGCGAGCTGCTGCTTGTTGCCCTTCCACAGCGAGGCATGACGGGTAATGTGACGCTGACATCATTCGGAAGATGCGTTTCGGTTGCCATGGACACGGATGGCGGAAGTGATCCTAGCGTTGCAAAAAGGTTTTTTTAAAGATTTAAAATGTGCATGTTTAATAAGTATGTCACGTGTCAGTGCACTGAATAACACAGACTTATAAATGGCTATTTTAAAAATACATCAATATAAGTATTTTTAGCATTATTATGTTAAGATTATAACAACATTATTATTTTAACAAAAAAATACAGGCTATATTTACTTTGCAAAAGACCTTCAAATATAAATAAACTCTTTATTATCTATTCAGAATATATTGCAATATTTTGTTTTTTACTGAAGGAACAATATTATATCTGATAATCCAACATAAAGAAAGAAGGACAGTGAAGAGATCAAAAATAAGAAGGAAAAATACAAATGAAGAATAAATGACAAAAGTCTTGATTGTTTTTTAATTTAGAGAATCTGATCTGATCATAAATTATTTTATTTGTGTACAATTATGAATGAGAATCAGATAAAAGAATCAGCAGATAAAACAAAAGCACATTTTCACATGGATGAACTTCTGTTACAGATAAAACTCGGATGTGACGTCAAGCCAGCAGGCGGCGCTGCAGAGTGACGTCACAGGAGCAGCGACACAGCAGCAGCAGCAGTAGCAGTAGCAGCGTGATGAAAGCTCTAATAATGATGAATTAATATCATGTGCGCGGAATAACCGGACGGATTGCAGCTCGTCGTTGAACACATCGCGCTTCTGCCGCGTCGTCTTGACCTCCGAGGTGAAATTAACGGCGGGAACATGGCCAACGACGAGACGCTGCGCTCGCTCATGTTCACGCTCAGTTACGTGCTGATGAAGCGGCGGCGTGACGTCACCAGCGCGGACGCGCAGCGCAGACGCGAGGTTCAGCGGCGCGTCGCGCACAGACAGTATTTCCATCAGAGACACAAGAGGATGATCATGGTGAGAATAAATGACTCCACAGCGCCACCTAGAGAGCGCGTTGAGCTCAAGATCATGAATAAAAAAGATTTTTAGAACAAGTTTAAATTATTTTAAGATAATGTTTTACTTTGCTCATGTCTGTCAGCTCTGTTACTGATTAAACAGCAGCACGTGATGGTATTTTCACTCTCAGTTTTTCAATACTTTATGTACGATAACCTGTTGTCAAGGAGTATGTATTTAACTGACTGAACTGTGTTGGGTTAGGGTTTGCAATATTTTTATTATTTCAATTAAAATATGATCAAGAAAATAACACGTGATTGGCCTGCCATCGAAATTATGAGACAAAATGCCAACTAGAGCCAATTATAGGATAATATAATGATTGATAATTGTTTTGATCAGATTTTACCCATAAGTGTTTGTGTGTGTGTGTGTGTGTGTGCATTAGTGTGCATGTTTTTGTGACATATCAGGACACAAATGTGTATAATGACATGGGTATGACACCGGTATTACAAAAAGAGGTGATTTATAAGGACATTACTCCATGTGCCCTCTTTTGAAAAGGCTTATAAATCACACAGAATGAGTTTTTGTGAGAAAGTAAAAGTGTGCACAGTTTCCTGTGATGGTTCGGGTTAGGGTTAATGTAGGGGGAGAGAAAATACAGTCTGTACGGTATAAAAACCATTACGCCTGTGGAATGACCCCACAATTCACAAAAACAAACGTACGTGAGTGTGTGTGTGTGTGTGTGTGATGGTTCACAGCATCCGAATGTAAACTCTCTTTTTCAGTGTAAATAACTATAATGCTGCTTCTCGTGTCCTTTCAGGCTATATTTTATATCCACACAGGGTTAGAACTTCCCAGGTGAAAAACAAGTACACTTCTATAATGTACTTAAAGTGCTCTATTTTCGCACACTAATTTTGTACTTAATATACTAAATTAAATCTTAAGATAATCTCAAGAACATCTAAGTGTACTCAACTGTGCTATTTTGAGACAGCATGAAATATGAACTAAAATGTGCTTTTAATATACTATCCTTGTATTTAAAAAAGTGGTAACTAAATATATTTTTTAAATAGTATATTAAATATCCATTTAATAGTATATTAAAAGCACATATTTCATGCTGTCTCAAAATAGCACAGTTGAGTACACTTAGATGTTCTTAAGATTATCTTAAGATTTAATTTAGTATATTAAGTACAAAATTAGTGTGCGAAAATAGAGCACTTTAAGTACATTACAGAAGTGTACTTGTTTTTCACCTGGGTTTGCATAATGTCACAAAAACCGTCATAAGATGTGATTTATCTCATTATGAACATTATTTTATATAGCATATATATTTAATAAAACATGAACTCAAAAGAAGATATTTTGAAGAATGTTGGTAATCAAACATTGACTTCCATAGTATTTTGTTTCCTACAGTGGAAGTCGATGAGGATCAGCAACATTCTTCCAAATATCTTCTTTTTAGTCCAACAGAACAAAGACACTCGTACAGCTTCAGAACCACTTGAGAAAATGATGACAGAATTTTCATTTTTGGGTGAACTAACCCTTTAAAGGAAATGAGGATAAAATAGAAAATTACACTCTAAAAAAAATGCAATAAAATAACTTTGTGCCAAAATGTAAGTAGTTGATTAACACATGCAAAATGATAAAACACTGAAAAAGACAAAAATGCTCCTAAGGGTTAATATCATCTGAGTTGATCTGAATAATGACTCTATTGTCTTATAAGAGCAGATATTTGATGAAGTTTGTGTTATTTTCCAGTTTATTTCTGTGAAGCTGCTTTGAATCGATCTGTACTGTAGAAATAAAGCTGACTTGACTAGAGTTGTGCAGATAACTCTAACAGACTCGTTCTCCTCTCCTAGATGATGATCGCTCAAACGTCTCGTCCGATCAGTGACGTTCCGGCACGTCCCACACGGGTTTGGAGCAACATCGAGAGCACCGATTGGTGGGAGCGGGTGGTGATGAGGGAGTTCCAGCCGTCCGATTGGCTGGAGAAGTTTCGCATGACCAAAGAGACGTTCTTCCTGCTGTGCGGCAAACTGAAGCCGCGGCTCAACCGGCAGGACACGCGTCTGCGGCCGGCGCTGCCGCTGGAGAAACGGGTGGCCGTGGCGCTGTGGCGTCTGGCCTCCAACGTGGAGTACCGGACCATCAGCACCCTGTTCGGCGTCGGCCGCTCCACCGTCTGCAAGTGCGTGCGGGACGTGTGTCACGCCATCGTCCTGCTCCTGCGGCCGCTCTACCTGCGCACGCCCAGCGAGCACGAGCTGGAGGACGCGGCCCGGCTCTTCGCCACGCGCTGGGGCTTCCCGCACTGCGTGGGCGCGGTCGGCAGCCTCCACGTGCCCATCATCGCGCCGTCCAGCAACACCGACAACTACTGGAACAGCCGCGGCTGGCTGTCGGTGGTCACGCAGGGCGCCGTCAACGGCCTGGGTCAGTTCTGGGACGTGTGCGCCGGCTTCCCGGGCAGCACCGAGCACTCGGCCATCCTGCAGAACTCCACGCTGTGGGCGCGCGGCTGCGACGGAGGCTTCCTGCTGCACGAGCCGCCGCTGGACTTCATGGGCCGCCCGCTGGGCTACCTGATGCTGGGCGACGCCGGCTACCCGCTGAAGAGCTGGCTGCTGAAGAGCCACCCCGAGTCCAGCGAGCTCACGGCCGGACAGAGAGCCTTCAACCGCAAGCTGGAGCGCGCGCGGAGCGTGGTGGACCAGGCCTTCCTGCGGCTGCGGGCGCGCTGGCAGTGCCTGCTGAAGCGCAACGACTGCCGCATGGACGTGGTTCCCACCATGATCCTGGCCTGCTGCGTCCTGCACAACGTGTGCGAGGTTCACGGCGACGAGTTCGACGAGCGCTGGGAGGAGGCGGTGCGGCACGAGGAGAGTCCGCAGCCCGCCGATGAGGTGTCGCCGTCGGCCGACGACCGGGACGGAGAGGAAGTGCGCGCTCTGTTCTGCGAGTACTTCCTGCAGCAGGAGAAGCAGCAGAGGACTCTGGCCTGTTAGGACGCGCGACGTGGACGGAGGAAGTGTGTTTTCCGGATCTTGAGTGTAATGATGACAGTGATTTGTGCAGAGCATTACAGCAGGAGCCATTTATACTAAAGAAAGACGCGGCGACACACGCATCCGACAGACATTCGTTGAATCTGAACTGCTGAAGGCCGATTCGCACCGACCGACGCGAACAATCGCCTGATCACAGTCACTTCTCAGACCTCCATGACCAGACAAGCACCGATTCAACATGTTCAATCAGCGAAAACGTGCTGCGGCGGGCGGTGCGATCCAGTGCTGACGACGGTCAGTGTTGTGTTTGTTAGGGTTAGTTAGTGCAGGATGTTGATAGTTAATGTGATTCTCTACACTTGTGTGAACTTGACGTCATACATCCAGTAATGTAGCAGACATCATGAAGAAGAGTGACGCTAGTGAAGAGATCCTGCGGATTCAGGCACGGATCTGATGAAGGACTTTCAGGAGCTTCTGTATCCCGTACGTTCGACCACAACAGGACACTGAGCCGATCATGTGACCCAGCAGTGTGACAGTAAATAAATATTCTTATTCAAAAAGACTGTTTTAAATGTATGGATGTGTTTTAATAATCATTCACTGACATTCTTTCAAATCATTAAACATGAAAAAGATGGAAATTTCGCTCATTATGATATTCTGTGTGATTTTAATGCTGCATTGTGTGTCATTCATGGACAAACTTATAAATTCATTCAGTTACTTTTTGAGAAATGTCTCTGTTTGTTGTTTTTTTTTTATTATTATTTTTATGATGATGATGATGACCGTGATCATGTGTGGGTGATCCCTTATTAGTGCTCATCATGACGTGCCATCTGTCTCTGTGAGGGTTTAGATTATGAATAAGCGTCTGATTATACTGAGGATTATATCTGTTGACTTGAGTTGGGGGTCGAGGGTCATTTAAAGTTCTGGAAGATACAGGAAACGAGCAGCGATCCGTAGATAAGCGTACGATAATATAACAATCACATGTCCTGCTGGGTTCATATGTGCTGCGGTTGAACTTTCTTTCTCTATCCCTTGTTTGCGGTCACTCTCGTCTCGCTGCAAGCCGGATTATCTTCGTCTCTGGAGAGAGAGACGGACGCTCACACGCTCACACGACCTCAGAGAAAGGTTTCCAGCAGGCCGTCAGCATGCTGCATCCGCTCATGATCTTCATGGTCGTGATCAATGTGTCCATATCCATCGCCTTCTGGACCCTCCTGATGTCGGAGGTCTTCTTCAAAGAGGCTGAGGAGGAAGTGTAGGGTCCGTCAGCATGTAGATCACACACGGCCCTCGGTAGTTCGCACACGGCTTCATAGAGAAGGATTTTCCCCTTCATTTCTGTCAGTCTTTTTTTTTTTTTGGTTTGTTTTGTCCAATTTGTAGCAAAAAGCAGCGTTTGGGAATTGTGGAGTGGATGTTCGTTGACAGGTAAGTGTCACATGTTTCAACTTTCCTTTGCTTATATAATCTTTATTGATACTATGAATAGATTATATCTTGATTTATTTTGTACTCTTTATGCTGGATATTTCTTATCCATTAAAAAAATGGTGCTTTTGTTTTTCAGTCACTTTATTTGACTTTATTTGTCACAAAGTTTCTGTTGCACTTTCAAGAGATCATGGCCGGATCACTGTTCACTCCAAATCCTGGTATATATCATCACTAACCCTACAGCGCTACATTATGATTGGAGGAAAATATTGTATTCTTTCCCTCCAAAACATGTTTTGTTGTGATATTCAGAGTGTCAGGAGGGTTGATGACACCCTATTTAAAGGATTAGTTCACTTTCAAATAAAATTTTCCTGATAATTTACTCTCCTCCATGTCATCCAAGATGTTCATGTCTTTCTTTCTTCAGTCGAAAAGAAATGAAGGTTTTTGATGAAAACATTCCAGGATTATTCTCCATATAGTGGACTTCACTGGCCTGCAAACGGTTGAAGGTCAAAATTACAGTTTCAGTGCAGCTTCAAACGATACCAGACGAGGAATAAGAGTCTTATCTAGAGAAACAATCGGTCATTTTTTTAAAAAAAATGTAAATGTATATGCTTCATAAACAAATGATCGCCTTCCAAGTGCTTCCGCCAAAACTACACTTTCGTATTCTTCACAAAGCTTACGCTGTATGTCCTACGCCTTCCCTATTCTACTAACGGAACGAACACAGCGGCAGTTCCATTTTTTCCGTAAGCAGAATAGGGAAGGTGTAGGACAAACGGCGTAAGCTTTGTGAAGAATACGAAAGTGTAGTTTTGGCGGAAGCACTTGGAATGATGCTGATACTGTAATTTTGACCTTCAGCTGTTTGCAGGCCAGTGAAGTCCACTATATGGAGAATAATCCTGGAATGTTTTCATCAAAAACCTTAATTTCGTTTCAACTGAAGAAAGAAGGACATGGACATCTTGGATGACATGGGGGTGAGTAAATTATCAGGAAAATTTTATTTGAAAGTGAACTAATCCTTTAAGGGCATAGGGGGCAATTTCGGACACAGCCTTGGAGTCTCGTCTAACGAGTTGAGTTAAATGCGGTGTTTGATGAGGGAGACATATAAGGCTGTGTTTACATGACAACAATGTACTAAAAACTGAAAATTTTTCCTTTGTGATTTTCACGTGCAGACTACAGTGTTGATCCACGTTCGCACAGATCTGTGAAACCGACCAAAAACACTGTATTCTGCTGCCAGGCCAGTAGTTGGCGATGTCACTTTTTAAAGAAACACATCTATAGTCTGAACACGTGATACGCATGTGCATGACATCACCGTTTTCACAAACTCACGTTTTTGTAGTTTACACAGAGATGATAAAGGTATCGTTTTCAAAACCTTGCACTTTGAAACCCATTTTCAAAAGTTTGCATTTTATAGCACATTTCATACACAATGGTAATTCAAAGTGCTTTACATCAAAAGAAATTAAAATAATCAAGATAATCACAACAGATACATTAAAAATATGCCTAAGAAATTAAAAAAAAGCAATAAAAGCAGAGTTAAAATTATTACTAAATTCAGGATGTCCCTATCTGAATGGAAGAGTCTGAGAGTTTCGGTTTGTGATTTTATACTAGCAGCAACTCACCAGCTTTCCCAACCCAGGTGAAAAAAAAGTACATTTCTATAATGTACTTAAAGTGCTGTATTTTCGTGCACTAATTTTGTACTTAATATACTAAAAATTGTTCTTTAAGATCATTTTAAGAACATCTAAGTGTACTCAACTGTGCTGTTTTGAGACAGCATGAAATATGAACTAAAATGTGCTTTTAATATACTATATCTGTATTTAAAAAATGTATTTACATACCACTTATAGTACATTTGAACCCGTAGTATACTACAAGTGGTAACTAAATATAGTTTTTAAATACAAAGATAGTATATTAAAAGCACATTTTTGTTCATATTTCTTGTTGTCTCAAAACAGCACAGTTGAGTACTAGATGTTCTTAAGATGATCTAAAGTACTAAAGAACAATTTTTAGTATATTGAGTACAAAATTAGTGCACGAAAATACAGCACTTTAAGTACATTATAGAAGTGTACTTTTTTGTCACCTGGCAATGTCTCTTCACTGCTAATGGAGTGTGTAAACTTATAAACCTGCTTTACTAGTGTATATTTACACCATCCACGACTTAGAGTCCTGGGCCGTATTCACAAAACATCTTAAAGGTGCAGTAGGTGATCTTGGAAATGCTAACGTTAGCCTGCTAGTACTGAAATCATATGATCCCACCCTCCCAGCCAATCACCATCCAAAGCCACACCTCCTTCAAAACACATGTACACACACACACACACAGCTGCTCTCGGCAAAGCATCACAAGAGACGCCATTAAACTACCTCATGTCTCAAAGCACATAACATGACAATAATAATGAATGTAAACAACTTGGAGAGCTCAGTGTTGATACTGTTGACATGGATACTCATAATTCTGAGTCTGACTGAATAGCTCCCGTTACAACGTCACGGGTTGCCGTTTCTGTATTACAGTAGTTATGGTGTGAAGTTGAACGCAGCATAAGCTCAATGTTTTGATGCGGTAGGAACTGTAACCGTGGCCGTTTGTTTGTTTGTTTGCTGTCCTCCGTGACTCAGGTCTGTCTGTATAAACTCTGCATAGCATCAAACACGCTGATGTCTGTGAGAACAGGGTGCGTAAAAACATGTATGTAAAAACATACTTTGACAGGCAGGAGAACATCATAATATTTCATTCGGCTTGTATATAATCATTGGATTTTATGGTCCTACACCTTCCACAGACAATATGTATTTATAAAAATACATTTAGACCATTTAACATAGTGCTTTCTATCAGGATATGAGGAGACTTTAAATGAATAAAACAAAAAATGTTTCTGTAGAGAATCACCTATTGCACTTTTAAGGCTAAAAGTAGCTCCTAACTTGCTGATTTAGGAGAAATAATGGGATGTCAGTCCTAATTTTAGGACACCTAAATTTTTGCTCTACGGGTATTTCTTAAATAATTTTGGTGCTAAAACCAGCTCCTAAATCTGTGAAGAGGTAGGTGTAGTCAAGAGGACTCCTTTCCCAATCCCGTCCTCCCTTTCTCTCTTCCTGTCTACTCACTGTCCTGTCATAATAAAAAGGCAATAATGCCAAAAATAAATCTTTAAAAATAAATAAATGAAAAAAATCATGTCTGATTGCCTGTGGCAGGTGCTTTCTCGAATTCACACTTACAAATGATTGAATAGAGTAAAATCAGTGTATTTGGCGTGCTGTCCGAGGGGATCGAGGGCTCCGAGCTTGGAATTTTGCCCAAACCCTGATAAAGTGTGTTTGTTTGGTGAAACCTTTGCTACTGTTCTGGAGGAATGACTTGATTTGAAACATGAATGAAGTGTTTTGGTTTAGTGCAAATAAACTGCTGTGAAGCTGAAAGTTGGTTAGGAGAACTGTGTGAAGAGTTTTGAAAAAGTGACCTAAGTATTGAGAAATGTGCCCTTGCGATTGTTAAAAACCGATGTGTTTTTAATCTGGACTCTACTGACGGGCACATCCGAGATCCTCTGGAAGCGGTTCCAGCTGTGGGTGGCATAATAGCTAAACACCATCTCACCATGTTCTGAATTTAACTGTATGGATCCTTCCCTCGAGAGCTACATATCTGCCATGTATTTTGGTCCGAGGTTTATGGGATCTGTAGCCAATTAAAAGTACTTTAAAACTGATTCTGAATAAGACTGGAAGCCAGTGTAATCACCTAAGAACTGGTGTGATATGTTCAGTTTTTCTGGTATTGCTCAGGAGCTTGTGCTGCAAATGTCTAATAGTCTTTTAAGAAGTCAGTAATCTACACTGCTGGTAATGAACACATGAATAAGCTTCTCTAGGTCCTGCTTAGACACAAAAGATCTGATTTGTGATGTTTTAGATGGTAGTTGGCTGATTTAGTTACAGCTTTGATGTGGCTTCTGAAGCTAAGATCAGGATCCAGGATGACGCCAAGATTCCTGACTTCACATTTAGATTTTAGACCTTTGGTGTCAAGTTATGCATTTTCCTTTGATATTTCATCTTTAATGCCAAATATGACCAGATATGCCAAAAACAATTACCTCCGTTTTAACTGAAGGACGTTTTGGCACATCCAGCTGTGAATGTCATTTAAGCGCCGGCACAGGGAGTCTGTGGGACTGAAGTCGTTTGGTGATTGGGTGTGATCTGCACAGAACCGCCCTCAGCACTGAGGGGCTCCAGGACCAGGGCATTATGGGATCTGTGCAGAAGGGTTGTTAGATAAACTGGTGGATTAGTTATAGGAATGCTTATGACGATGTTTTCAAATACGATCAATGGATTATAGCAGGATGGCATATCGCAGGGATCCACACAGACTGCATGTTAGGAGACAAGTATGCCGCACCCGTTAATGATAATAATCCTCGTGTTCAACATTGGCATGACGATCGTGGAATGGACGTTTCTCATGTACGAGCTCATGAGGTTAAATATGGGAGATCCAGATGAAGTTTGTCCCGAGTAGAGAGGAGCCGCGCGGGAGTTCAGTAGCATGAGGAGTTTAGTCTTAGATCACGTATACAGACATGAGTATGAAGGTAAGACAGCTTTATGTATTTATCAGTGTGTACACTACATTACTGAACTATTACTGCAGGAATTACACTCTTCAGGGCAAAGAACAAGAAACGGGTCTGATTTTGGTCATGCATCTGCCAATCATTCTTCCCATTATTCTCTCTCTCTTTGGTTGATTAGATGGGAATCTCTGGACTTTGTTCTCATAATCTTGGGAATGTTCTCTCTGCTGGATTCAGGTTTTGATTAAAACGGCCTTAATCTGCAGCTCCTGTAATCCAGGCAGAAATTGTTTGTTATTAGAAACCTTCTTTACCTTCTCTGTGTGGTGAGCTGGAATTAAGCGTGCTGTCCTATATGTCTCTCTCTCTCGTTCTCATTTTCTGCACAGCAGATTTATTATTTAGCAGGATCGTCGAGCGACAGAGAGTGAAGAATCCGCCGTCGACATGGACACCTTCCTTTCCTCCTCCTCGTCCCGTTCGGGGGCCGTCGGCCGTCTGGCGTCTCGTTCTCACCGTTCGCTGCAGTCTGACGCAGGAGACGCGTCTCCCTTCGTAGATTTCAGGCCTCCTGCGCGAGACGCCATCTCTCTGCCGCCGCACGTGCTGTACGTGACCGCCGGCCTGGTGCTGGTGGTTCTGGCCACATATGCCATCGTGGGTCACCTGATAAACGACCTCCTGCATGACCTGGCAGGTACCCGTGTGACCCGTGTCTGGTGGCGTGTTGTGCTGTGTTTCTGCTCCATTCTCTCATGTAAGCCTTTGTTGTTTGATAACTGTCACAGCTGATGTAGACCTTCTTTTCGACTGTTGATTCGTGTTCAAAGTGGGCCGCAGAAATGGCAGTTCTGTGGTTTGTGCACCTCGTAAAATTAGTTTTTAATTTAGTCCTGTCCTGATGAAGCTCTTTCACATCACAGAAATCGATAATAACTGAACCGTCACACACAATGCTGTAGAGAAGTTTTCACCCTCTCGGTTCTTCTGATGGTCAGTGTGTTTTGATTGTGAGTCTCTGCTTGTCCTGATCAGTTGAACGACCCACTGTTCTTCAGGAAGATACTCCACATTCTTTGATTTTCCAGCTTCTTTTGCACTTTTGAGCTCTTCACAACACTGTGATGTTGAGATCCATCTGTTCACGATTGAGGGACTCAAACTCGAACACATCCATTACAAAAGCTGCAAACACTCACTGATGCTGAAGAAGAAAACACGCTGAAAGCCGTTTCATTATTGCACATCTGCATCGAGTGCCATGTTTGCATTTCCTTTGTGTTTTAGAAACATCTGTAGTTTTTTGATACGAGTAAACAGCTGCTGCATGAACTAATCGCTCACACGTTTAGTTTGTCATGGACTGAATGTGGCAACTATGAAGATGTTTGATTAACTGTATTTTAAGAGCTTGATATTTATCACAAATATTTATCTGTTTATGGCGGAGCAATACTGAGCTCATGAGTTTGATTCCCAGTGAACACATGCTAATAGCTTGAATAAGAAACCACACACTCTAAAAAATGCTGGGTTGTTTCAATTCAGATTTGGGTCAGATATGGACAAACCCAGTCGTTGGGTTAATTTTTTAAATTACATTTTTAACCCAACTGCTGGGTCCCAGCAAACATTGTCCAACGGCCATTCAAATTTCATTTTGGAACCCTTTTTCAACCATGACAGGACGTGTCAGAGGGACGTCTTTTCAATGGTCATTAAATGTCCAAATGTTTGCTAGGATTTGTCCATATTTGTACATTATACTGTAAATTCTATCCCCTTACACTAACCCTAACCCATCACAGAAAACTTTGTGCATTTTTACATTTTCAAAAACACCCATGAGTCTGTGTGCGTTCAGATTGAATTCCCCACTGGGATAGAAAGCATGTAACCCTAACACACACACACACACACACTCACAGATTTTGGTGTGTGTTCCTCCAAATGAACTGAGTGTTTTTCACGCTCTCTCTCCTCAGACTGGGTGTTTGGCCCTAAAGCTGAAGCTGGTGATGCTGAGAGAGGCAGTGAAGAGGAGGAGAAGGTCGGGATGGAGGAAGAGCGGGCCGGTCTGCTGCCAGGATTCAACAGCACCGATCACCTTCAGCAACACTTCATCACGTCACTATGAGTCTCCATACAGCTCGTGTCAACTGTACTCTGGTTTTAATGTTTCCAAGTGTTTATAACACATCACATGCTCTTTTTGCTGCTGTAGAAGTCAACGCGTAGATGACAGTGTCTTTATGTATGAAAAGAGGGTGTGGTCATGTGATGTCATCAATGTAATTGTTGAGTTCCCAACTTCATGAAAATGAATTCTGGGATGTTTCATATTTTGGCATTGTATATACATAAATTATGCAAATGAGATATAGAATTAAAGCCTCTCCTTGTTAGGAACCAACAGCTTGTGTCTGATTCATCTTCATGAGCTTCAAGATTATTCTAATTCCTGTCTGTGTCGAAATATACAACAACATGCGAGACGTTCAGCTTCAAAACGCCGGTGAATCCTGTCGAGAGGATGAAATACATCATACACTAGTGACCTGGTTATATAATTAACCGTCTTTATCGTGTCCTGGATTCATCGAGCTTCTGCTCAGAGAGATTAACTTTGTTGCATTACGTTTTACACGAGCTAGAGCATCATTGTTAAGTTTTATGTTTTGTATAATAAAGTTGTTTACTGTGTGTACCTGTTCTCTCAGCTCGTGATTAACCATAACCAGCCTGTAAGCCATGTCAAAGCTGGATTATATCTGCTGATAAAGCCTTTGACCTTGACAGTCTCAGCCAATCGCAGCGCTGCTCGTGTACATCAGCGTCTCCATCCCTCATGACTCCATCATTGCTGAAGCTATAGTGGAAGAGACAGACATGAACGTCTGCGATTTCCCTGGACGAACACTGTCTGACCTTCATCAGGGCCTGTAAACAGACTCTCGTCCGGACGGTAAGCATTGAGCTCCACACTTTCACAGTGTTTTCGGTGCACTTGTGTGTTTGAGGTGGTTATTTGCACAGAATTAGTTCCAAAAATAAAAACTCTATAAATTGATGTTATTAAAGCAAGTGATTTGAGCTCACTGAAATATGTGTGCTGTAAAACTATCAAAATTATTATGACTTGCAAGAAATCCTCTAAAATAATCTGAGATGTGATGATAAACTCATTGAAGTTTTGGACCTGCGGGTGTCATCATGTCCGTCACGAGCAAGCCGCCGTCGCTGCCCCCTGCAGAAGAGGAGGAGGTTTTCTTCAAGACTTACATCCCACCTGCTCGAGACGCCATTCATCTGCCCATTCACATCTTCTACATCATCCTCGCTTCCATCGTCATAGTGATGACGCTCTACGCCATCATCGGCCACCTCATGAAGGACCTGTTGCACGACCTGGCAGGTGAGATGATCACTGATGGTTAGAGTCCTCATCTATAGTTTCAATCTCCAAGTAACTTTCTGATGCCAAGGTTGATGCACTTCCTAAAATACAGAAATATTCATCATATCACAGAATATATAGTTTACATGCTGCAAGTGTTTGAATTTAACACTGTTCAAAGATCTGATGAAGTCTCAGTTTCTCAGAAGTGTCGTTTCCACAGTTATCAACACTGCAAATCTATTTTTTTATATTTTCATTTTAAAAATATTTAAAAAACACTTTCAAGTAGTACATTTTACAAGAAAATACTGTTTCAGTCTGTTAACTTAAAATGTAATTGAGTTGTTTTAATACAAAATGGCAAATATTAAGAAGACTTCTGCTTCTGAGAAACCGGGAATGTGAATGTCGGTCACGGCCTCATCACGGGTCCACGGCGGCTTGTCACGGTTTGTCTCCCGCAGACTGTCTGTTCGGGCCGCAGCCGGAGGAGAAGGAGATCAACATGTGCGAGAACAAAGACAAGTTCATGGTGGACTGGTGTCCGGAGACCAGCCCGGAGCTGGAGGAGATGGCCCGCGCCGAGGAGATCAAAGTGGTGATGGAGGGCGGCAGAATCACCCCGGCCATCTGGATCATCTCTGACGGGACGGAGGGCAGAGCGCCGCGCACCGGCCCGCGGGTGGCATTCGGCAAGAACGTGTAGAGCTTCGACAGGGCAGCGATTAATTCCAGTATATTTGACTCATGGGTTGTTCGGGTTAACGGTGACTGTGTGACGCCTGCTGGTCTCTGTCGGTAATGCAACTTCCCAGGATCAGTTGAACAGTGTTTTCATGGATCTGGTCCTGGAGACCCACAGATCCGTCTCACCATTCTCTCTCCTAACCAGCTGAATCAATCAATCAATCAATCAGGTGTTTTAAAACAGAAACATCTGCTCTCTGACTTAGAATCCAGAACAAGAAATTCCAGATTCCAGAAATAAATGATTAAAACAATTAAAAATATACATTTGATTTTAATCTTTTATTCAAATCAATGTTTAAAAGCACTCATACCACAGTTTAACTCCCCATGTCAACATAAGACACAGAGTGAGCGATTATTGAGTTTGTTTGTGCTTCACATCGATAATGAAGACTGAACTGAATTAGGAATGCCTGACCAAAAGTATAAAGTATACCAAACAGAATATTGTAATTCAAGGTTGAATTTAAGGAAGAAGAAATAAAACAGAGTGAAATTGTCGATACATTTCTTCTTCTGAAATATGAAATTACACACAACATTATATGGGGTATTTCCAGAAACATGACATGATATTCAGTGATTTCAACAATGATTGATGCCTATAAATAAGCATGCCATTTATATATTTCATTAAGCTATATTAATAATGAACTTTCACTTTCATGTTTTTGAAGACTCTGCACACATGAATGACACGTTTTGATTATTTGTGATTATTTAACATGATATGTTTATTAAAGGTACTAAAACCTGGAGAAATATCTGAGAAATGTTCAAGCCTGAAATGTCTGTTATGAATATTAATGTTTCTAGTTCTGCTCATTTATTTCATAGACCAGAAATCGCAGTTTGAGGTAAATGTGATTTCTGTCTTAAACTGCTCTCGTGATCACGTTTGATCAGCGCAGACACACGCATGCGCATTACAGCTGAGGTTCTGAAGCCTTCTGACGGCTCTGGTTCGGCTCATGTAGGTCAACTGTAAGCAGAGGGAGCTTCATTCGGGCCGTGAATGTAGGACAGCCACACCGAACCGAACTTGCGCGCGCGCAGCATCTGTCCTCATGCACGCGCACGGAATGGCGAACCAACATCACCTTTGTCGTCGGTTCTGTCCGTGAGGAATAACGACACACTGACAGATGGAGGAATGATCGGTAACGGCCCGGTGTTCCACAATGAGCTGGACCGACGGAGCGGAAAGCGCGAGCAGCGCTGCGCACGAGCGGTGAGGATGCGCGTGATGGTCAATGCCACATTACTCTCATCTCTGTGCTCTGAACACATCGATCCGCAGTGATCATGAATGTTGCTTCATGTGTGTAGCTTATCGCATGCACGGGCCTTTGTTTCAGCGCAGTTCATATGAGATCAGAAATAATATTCAGAATAAAGTGTGTTTCATTCATCAGCGCATGACTGCAGATGCTCAAAGGCCTGCATTATATTCAACATGGTCAGTCGAGAACTGCTTTCATTTTGACGCGTTCAAATAATGTTCACTGTATTTCGGAGATTTAAAAGTCTTCATGTCATTACCAGAGATCACATGATTGATGCTCTCAGTGTCTGATGGGACGATTCCGCGATTTCAACCCTATCGCGATTCAAAGAGGCTCACAGAGACTAACCCTAACCCTGTCTGTGTTTCCCCAAATAAAAATATCTATTATTCATTTATAATAAAATGTTACTTAAGCTTTCACTGTAATAATTACTCCAATATGTCATTGTTTTGAATTTTAACAAGTTCATTTTTTTTTCTCTTGAGGGAAATCAACATATCCTGCTGTACCAAATATATCCCAAATGAACCGATATCGAATCAAACTGAAGCGAAACCGGAATTTAATCGAATCGCAAGCTTGTGAATCGGACTGTGAAGTTTGTGTCAAGCTGTGTGAGAAACTGAAGGGTTTAGTAATTCAATGCCAGGGAAATATAACACAAATGTGATAGTTCATTGACATTCACACATGAACTACATTTCCCATAACTCTCTTCCCATTATTCTCATCATGCCTGATTGTTTCCACCTGTGTTTGTCTTTGTCTATCTAAGCTGTGTTCTCAGTTGGATTGGGCCGTAGTCCTGGTAATGTTACCACTGCATTTCTGAGCGCCTGTGTTCTTGTTCCCGTGTTTCGTGTTCTCTGTGTTCTTGTTCCCGTGTTTCGTGTTCTCTGTGTTCTTGTTCCCGTGTTTCGTGTTCTCTGTGTTCTTGGATTCTGCCTAGTTTGGAACGCTGTGTGTATTTGACCATGTGCCTGTTTTGACTTCTCTGAAGGACTGTCCTAAAGAAATGCTGCACGTGGATCTTCACTCAAGCCTTGGAGCCGTGTGTTCGTTACGGATAGATTTATGAAGTTAGATAGAGCAGATATACTTCATTAAACCCAGAGGAACATGCTGTTGTGATTTCATAACCTGTTCATTCAGGGATCAAGTTTGTCTCAGATGAAAAATAAAATAAAATAAAATAAAATCTTCCCTGAGAATGAGTCGGTAAGAGCTGAAGAGGAGATCATTCGAGCAGTGATTGAGTTCAGATTGAGATCTTTTGCTTTCAGACTTCAGTCTGTTCTGATACTGCAGATCATAAACTCGTTAGAGTGTCGTTCTCCTGAGGCCTTCAACGCTCTTTAGTTGAAAACAACACTGTATTTAAAATGTACATTTTTGTTTGTTGAACTGTTGTATAAAATCATTGTCACATTTCCAATCGTGTGGATATTTGGGAGAAAATTGCATTCTTTCTCGTATAATATATTGTCACATTAAAAAAAAGAACTTGCACAGGGTTTGTTTCTGTATCGAAGCGAGTTTGAGTCGATCTCTATGCACAGTCTGTGTCTATATTTGTTTTTCATGCTAGTAAGTGCTAAACCGCACTTTTATCAGGGTACGTTGTCGAGAACGGCAGTAACGCATTTGCCATGTGATCGCCGCTGGTGTGGATGCAGTCAGTTTTGACTTGCAAAAGATGACATGATGTGATTGGATGTATTTGACCCTTTACGACGCTACCATTTTCCTCTTTTTACACTAGAGCCGGGAATTTGCCTGTTAGAAATTCATGCCTGGGTTTAAATGTTATTTTAAGGTAAGATATAATTAACAGAACACGATTTTGTTCGTGTTCCCCTGATCTATAGGAGAAACGTGTGAGATTCCTGAGAGTCTCCATTTTCTCTCCAGTCTCATTTGTGATGATCTGTGTGTGTGTGTGTGTGTGCACATTTTTGTGATTTATGAGGACACACATTTGTATAATGATATGGGTTTTACACGATCGTTCAGTAAGGAGAATGAAACGGATATTTCCAGTCATTTTGTCATTGATCTCTAATTTGACTCTCTAATTTTTGGTGTCTTTTGGAAAATAAACACTAGTTGTTTTGTTTTTGTTTAGCTGAAGCTTCCTTTTGTAGAGAAAGACTGAAGTCATTCACAGATCCGTCATTTATCAGATCATGGTCATTTTAGTGTCGCATGTGAATTGAAAATACAAAATGATATAACTTTGAAATAAAAATAAGCCTAATGATTCAAGTGCAGCTTATTATGGCCGTTCTGTAAGGCACAGAAGCTGTGTGTTACATATTCCCTGGCTTGTGTTCTGTGTGTTTTGTTTATTGGACTTTTAGCTTGCATTTTACCCTGTTTCTGTTCCTGTTTCCTGTCCTGTGTGACATAGTTGATTAGTTCTGTGTGTTTTTATTACCCGTCTCGTATTTAAACTCGTATTTCTTGTGTTCCTCGTCCAGTCTTGTCCTTGTCATTGTTTCGTTTGGGCACTCATTCTGTTTCCCTGGTTTTCTAGTTCCCATGTTTGTTTTGTTTTGTTATTTATATTCTGTTAAATAAAATTAATTCATTTGGATCCAGCTCTCCTTTGTTTTGAGTTCATCCTGCATTATGCTGTTTTTATATTAAATATCATCTGACCTTCATTACAGCAGAGGGCGTAAGAGGCTGTAATTCCTATTACAATTGTTTTTACTATCTAATGTTTTTTAATTTTACAAGATTGTTTAAAAGGAAATCTGATTTTAGATTGAAATGTCACGACGAAAGCAGGAAGATTCAAGGCCTTCTTGTCTTTGCTTGTTACTGTTAAGTATTCAAAAAATAAAATAAAAGACTTTGAATGTCATTATATAGTGAATCTGTGGATGTGTCGTGTCAGCTAACAGCTGCTTGGTCAAATTAAAGTGCAGCAGCAAATTAATTCATGATTTATGGATGTCTGTTCTGTTTTCCTCAGGGATTTTGTTGTGGATGGAGAGGGCAATGTGTGCAGAGCTGGTTACATGACAGGTAAAACACACACACACACACACACACACACACACACACACACACACACACGTCTGGTTTATTATCTTAGTGAGGACTCTCCATAGGCATAATGGTTTTTATACTGTACAAACTGTACATTCTCTCCCCTACACTACCTCTACTCCCAAGGGTGTCGTAAACCCCCCCCCTATTTCAACATGAAAAACACAATATGTAGAATTAATTTTGTAACAATAAATTTGTTCCTACTCAGAAATCTGTGCGTCACATGACTCGAGCGGTGCTCTGCTGCTGTTTGAATGGGAGAGCACGGGCTGCCCAGCCGACTAAGAGGGACATTAAAAAGAAAAAAACATGTACTGAGAAGGAGATATGAGAATATTGTGTAATAGCTAAGTACTCCACATTATATTTTGAAATTCAGCCATAACTATCAGTATAACAAGTTACCAAAACAGCCGTCTGTTATGTTCGTTTTTCAATAGTGTCTGTAATTATCAATGACAAAATTATTCACATTTGTGTTTGTTTTCTTCCTAAATGACTGAATGAATGGCTGAATGAACGATTTAAGTGGCTCACTCATTAAAACAGCGAATCACTGCCACCTACTGGCGGTTTTAATATTTAACATAATTTCTTTCTTTTTAGAATCTCTTTTATGTTAGAATTTGATGAATCATTACACATAAATTTCATAAAGTTATGAGGTGTAGATAGATAGATAGATGGATAAGATAGGAATAAATTAATTTTCCAATAGCACTACACATGAAACAGATTATTTTTTAATAAAAAAAACAAACAAACAAAACAGGCAGCATACCAACATTTAACACCCCAATGTTCAAACCAAATCTACACCTTTGCCTACTCCTAACCCTAACCCATCACAGAAAACATTCTGCATTTTTACACTTTTAATAAAACATTGTTTAGTGTGTTTTTAAAGCTATTGACTCATGAAATGTCCTCATAAAACATGTTTACATCATAATACCAGTGTAACAGCCATGACATTATACACATTTGTATAATAAATCACAAAAATACACACACACACACACATATATGCAAGCACACACACACACACACACACATATGCTCAGATAGTGAATATTGTAGAAATAACGAGGGTTTGTGTGTTTGTAGATTGTCTGAGTGAAGACACTGATAAAGTTCCTCTTCAAACACACACGCTGAGAGAATTTGAACAGGTGAGATTTTCTGTCTTTCTGTCTGACGGAGTTCAGCCATCCTCCCATATAATTACATCAATGAAACTGAATTACCATCTGAGATCTAAAACCCATCCGTCCATCCATTGTCCTCCGGCCGGTCGTATGTGGGGTCGTGAGGATGCTGGAGTCTCGATGACCCGTCCATCACAGATCTAAAACACAGTTAATGAGAACTACTATGAATATGTGCTGCTCTCTAGCGCCACCCTGTGCTGTTTGTTGTATTGCGTGTGTTTAGTGAATGTGTCCAGCTCTCATACTCACAACATTACTATTTGAAACGCTCATCTTTCAGCTTTGTTTGCTCATGGCATCAGTGCAGAACTGCCTAAAGCTGCATGCTGAAGTGACAGCATTTCCACAGCCGATCATGTTCACAGTGCCATTCAATGTATGGAAACGGCCATGTGTGTCGAGGCTGTGGTGAAATAATCAAAATGGTGCCGAGGCTTCTGGCTGTCCTACCGTTAGACCTGTATTACACTGGAACAATGATTCTGTAAGGTGCAGAACAGGGCCGTTTCCTCCGAGGAGGCAAGGGAGGCAGTGCCTCAACCAAAAAAAAATAGGATAAGAAAATAATCCATATTACATATAAAACAACACAAATATTACAAATTATGACATTAAAAAGAGCGCAAGTCACGCATATTTCTTAAGGAACGCTGCCCAACAGCGACACCCGCAGGTGAAGTTACAGCAGGAGTCACGCCTCCCTTTGCTCTCATAGAAAACCATTTGATCCCCGGCGTGCGGTGGGTTTTGTGGGGGGTAATTGAGAATGAATGGGGGAAAGTCACATGACAGGAGGCAATGTCTCCATTGCGATATGATTGGATGTAATTGGTTATGATTGGATATGATTGGAACAAATAGAATTGTATTGTTTTTTTGATGTAATGTTCATTTAACAAGGAAGATGTGTCAACATTAAGAGTAATGCACATGAATTTACATTGATTCTTAAATAAATAAAAAATGTGCTTCCTCATTTCTGAACACCACTGTTGCGGAAGTGCTTTATATGTACAATTCTCGGATTATTCTTTAGGAAAGCGCTCAGCAGATGATGAATGCACAGCAGACAATTTTTCCCTATCACATATTTTAGTAATCATCATCATAAATCAGATATCATTCAAAAGCTTAAACACTTATCAAAAATTGGACATTGCGTTACCATGGAAACGGTACTTTAAATTCTTTTAGCAGACTCCTCCCCCTAGTGAGTCAAGGGCTTTTGATGAACTGCTTGTAATTGTGCCTGTGTGTGTCTTTGAGTTCGGTTTACGATCCGGATCTGCTCGGATCAAGAGCCGATACTGTTCCTGTGTCAGTGGACAAACGCTCAGAAAACTCGCTCAAATATAAGAGAGATTTCATGAGTGTCACTTGTTTTGATGCCCAGACTTACATTAGTGTGATTCCACAGTCTTCATCATCATCATCATCATCACTGTTGTTCTGGCATTAGCAGAAGCGTCTGAACTCCTGCCTGCTGCTGTATTTATAGGTGTTGTTCTGAAGCCCACAGTGACGTCAGCACTGAGTTTGACAGCAGCAGGTTCAGAGTGAATTATGTGACACAATCAGACGCTCAGATTGAGTCGAGACGTTCAGGAGGAGTGAGGCTGAACAAACACATCAAGTGCTGCTGTGACAGGTTCTCCTGCTCCTCAAATCCAGTTATTATTAGGAACTCAGTTTAAGACAGTCCAGTCAGTTAGCCTTCATGTTCACATGTGAATCACCTCCATCTCAACCCTCTCTCTCTCTGTGTTTCTGGTTGGCCATCATCTTACGCGTGACTGGAGCCTGTGATCTGGTTGGCTTGTCTGTGGGCTGTCAGGGATTCCTGGGATTTCTTCCAGAGTAAAAACAGCTCAGCGCTCCGGAGTTTGTCCTGAAGCTCATCATGGACTCACAGCGCTGCGGCTCCGGGCCCTTATCGTGGCCCTCGTTCTCTGTGTGTGTGAAGATGGCTGTGTAAATATGATCAGTCATGTAGTTGAGGATCTTTTATTTGTTTTCGTGTGTTTGTAGTTGTTTTTGGACAGTGTGATGTGTGTGAGCGGTGGCAGAAGGACTGTGTGATGCCCTAAACACACACACACACACACTCACACACACCGGACATGTCTAACACGTACCGAACTCTCTCACAGCACCTCAATGACCTGAAGAAGGAGAACTTCAGCCTCAAGCTCCGCATCTACTTCCTGGAGGAGAGGATCCAGCAGAAGTTTGAGGACAGCAGCGATGACATCTACAGAACGGTGAGACAACGCAGATTTCAGCTGACCGTCAGCGCGTGATCTGTGTTCACTGCAGTATTACGATGTGACGCAAAATATATTTGCCTAAAGACATTAATAATAATAATAATAAAATGAATTTCAAAGGTTCTTTATTGGCATTGATGGTTCCATTAAGAAAGAAACTTTAACATCCATGGAACCACAAAAGGTTCTGTAGATTATTAAAATGTTCTTCACACTGAGAAAAACTGGTTCTTTTAAGAATTGATCACTGAAAGGTTCTTTGTGGAAACAAACATGGTTCTTCTTTGGCATTACTGCGAAAATAAAACTTCCAAATTGTTTTTTTTTTAAAGTTTATAGCACCATTCCACATTAAAAAGACTTCTTGATAAGATGCAGGAAGGGTTTTACTCGTAGCGGTTGTGATGGTCCGCGGGAGAATTTAGGTTTCGCTGACAGTCATTGAATCGTTCAAGCCGCTGCCGCAGGAAAACTTACATCTGTTGATCCTGAACATGTTTTTGTTCGACATATTCCACATTGTTGTTGTCAAATTCTGCTGCATTGTCACAAAACTACGATTATCTGGCTAACATAGATGAGGTTTTGTTGAAATCACAGGAAGTATTTGTTAAAGTTTTGGAAGAATTAAAGCCTCACATCAGTCAGTAATGTTTTGCACTGAGTGCGTCTTTTTCCTGCTAAAGGAATTATTTGGGCTTGTTGCAAATCTTCTTATCGTAAATTAATAATAATAATAATAATTTGTGAAGAAAAATAATAATGAAATCTAATAAGAAATATATTATTTCTGGCAAAAATAAAAATAAAACAATTTATTGTTCTTTTGTGATGGGGAAAAATCCTTAATATTGAGTTGTTCGTTTAAAAACATCCAAACTTTCTGTGGGATATTGAGATACAGGCTGATATGCATGAAAATATGTCTGTTAAAGTAAATGATTTGTATTAGTGTGTTTGTATTAACGAGGATTATAGTCTGAAAGGGTTCCAGCGCGGTTCAGGGATCACAGAAGTTCTGCTGAATCTCAGTCCAGATCGAGTCTGCAGTTTTAGTTCAGTTGCTTTACTGACATCATCATCGCTGACGTTCTCAAGCTAATGTGACTCTTGAC
>NC_090236.1:14967500-15020000 GCF_024489055.1 Chanodichthys erythropterus
CTTCTGACAACATTAAATCCAGTGGTTAGTTTTTTTCAAGACTTCACTTGTCAACTTTTTTAGGTTAGTTAAAAAACTGTAGATTACTTTGATTCTGAAAAATAAGATTAATTATTCCTTGGCAATCTGATAGTTGGTCAGATTAGTTCATAAGACACAGTCTTACTATATTGTGACTGAGAGAATTCTAGAGCAGGTCGGCGAGCGCAGGGGACATTTGAGAGCGAGAGCAGAGCCGATTCATGAGAGAACACTGTGTTTTTGAGAGCGCACATCCAGAACAAAGGAAGTGCAGAGAGATTCGTTGTAACGAAGCGGGACTCATGGTAAGATCCAAATGCAGCGTTTTATTAAATGTAAGCGTGGTCGTACAGGCAGGGTAAATCAGGTGCAAACAGGTACAGCAGAGGGTTAGGCAGAATCGTAGTCAGGGCACAGGCAGTAGATCAAGGCAGGCGGATATCATTCACAGAACAGTATACAAGGCAAGAGTCAGGACAGGCAGCAACGGGTCAATAAATGGGAACAGGCAAGATCAATCACAGGCAGACAGGATACAAGGAAACGCTCAGAATTGTCACAAGGAATCAAGACTTCGCGGTGAGGTGGTGTGTGTGTGTGAGTCTTTTATAGTCCTGGTAATGAGTATCAGCTGGGTGTGGTGATTAGTATGGAGTGTGCATGGCTGTATGTGGCAACATGTGATTGGTGGAGTGAGTGCATGTGATACACAGGGAGGATTATGGGAAATGGAGTCCGGAGTGAACAGGAACAGACTGTGATCGTGACATTCGTGTTCGCGCATTACATGGACGCTCTCTCTCGTTACAGTAATGTGCTCTCGATGTTTCTCGCTGAAGTAACAGCAGAAAAACTGCCACAAGGTTGCGTGTCATTGTTCCTAACACTGAGTTTCTGAGAACGGTGTGTGTGTGTGTGTGTGTGTGTGTGTGTGTGTGTGTGTGTGTGTGTGTGTGTGTGGGAGTGCTTTACATTGTAAATCAGATGAAAACGCAACGGCTGACAGAAAGAACTGCTGAACGACTGTGAAGTTTCGAACGGGACTGAGGGATCATATAATGCCATGATTTCGATCAAATAAAGAAGTGTGTGTGTGTGTGTGTGTGTGATCGTCTCTAGTTTGTTTGGAAATGTTGCTATTTTAAATGAACAGCAGATGTCAGTCCATCTCAAGTGGTCCTAAACCTGTTCTCCTGCCTGCTTGACTATTTTAATTGTACTAATTTGAGTGATTAGCTCTGTATATTGGTATTGCAAAACCATCAATTTTTCTTGTTATTTTACTGATGGCACACAACATGTTGAGTTTTATGAACGTTTATGAAAACCTCAATATCAGCTCAGAATGGTCTGAACATTTTGATGATTGAGACGGATTAAGTCTGGATGTGTTTTGTCTCATGAATCAGTGGACGATTTCTTTAAATAAGTGAAAATACTGCATTTTTTTGGAAAATCGTTTGCAACTGTCAGGACACGACAGTCTCCGGAATTCACAACCACGGATCCTGTGGAATTGTGGGAATAATATAGAGGCAGACGTCTGCAAATACAAATGGGCTGACTTATTGAAGTCTGTTTGTCTGTCCTGAACTAAAGTGTTTTAAGTCCCGTCTCAGATCACAGATCACAGATACACACATTTACTGCGCCAACAAACAGACAATTACGTGTTCAATAACAGCATGAGTCACGTACTGTTATCTTGAAAACAAATGAGACACTCCCTCCTATATTTATAGAATCAGATGTCAGGTTTTCATGTGGTCAGTGTCTCTAGATACATGAGCAAATAGGGAGACTTCAGATGTGGTCACTATTGTGTGTGTGTGTGTGTGTGTGTGTGTGTGTGTGTGTGTGTGTGTGTGTGTGTGTGTGTGTGTGAGAGATGAACTAATAGAGCTGCTCTGTGTTTTGTTCCTCAAATAGATCAGTATCACCACAGCCTAAATATTTGTTTGCATAAACAACAACTGCAGTAGAGCAACAGCACACACACACACACACACACACACACACACACACACACACACACACACACACACACACACACACACACACACACACACACACACACACACACAAACTACTGGAACCTGCTGAGTGAGAATAAAACCCTCAGGGTGAAACACACACACACACACACACTCACACACACACATGTTCGTTTTTGTGAATTGTGGGGTCATTCCATAGGCGTAATGGTTTTTATACTGTACAAACCGTATTTTCTCTCCCCCTACACTATCCCTTACCCGAACCATCACAGGAAACTGCACACTTTTACTTTCTCACAAAAACTCATTCTGTGTGATTTATAAGCCTTTTGAAAAGGAGTAATGTCCCCATAAGTCACCTCTTCTTGTAGTACCTGTGTCATACCCATGTCATTATACACATTTGTGTCCTGATATGTCACAAAAACACACTCATACACACAGACTCACACACACACACACACACACACACACACACACACACACACACACACACACACACACAGAGTCTCTTGGACACACTCTTCACACAGTGATCACAGCATCAGTTTATGTGGGATAAACGGAGCATCATTTATCATTACTTCAGCATTAAATTCATTCAATGACGACATCTTTCAGTTTACATGAATTCATTTCTCACTCACACACAAACACCAGCAAAACTCTATGAACCTACAGAACTGTTTACATTTTCATTTCTAACCTGTTAAACTTAAGTTAGAAACATAGCATAATACAAACATGAATGACAGAAATTTGCTACAGTAATCCATATTGATTACTAATAAAAATAGATATAAAAATGTGTATCTAAAAATGAAATATTATCAAAACAATTAGATGTATCTGAACACCTTCACAGATATTCATCTTTTAGTTTCATCATCATCTCTACAAAAGGGGAAACGTATGGTCACGTTTTTTCAGGGTAGTGCTGTAGCCCAAAGGCTCCTGCTCACAGGTCATGCTCAGGGTCAGGGGTCAGGGGTCAGGTCACTGGTCAACATGTTTCACTACTGCAGGTATAAAAAACCAGTGAATCTGGCCAAAATGTAAAAACAGTAAAATAATAATAGATAAACATGTTCAGATGAAGCATGCTGAGCCATCATCATCATTCAGATGTTTCCTTCATTCCTGTTTATTTCTCGTCTGGTGACATTAGACGCTCGCGCTGCTGCTGATCGCTGTCAATCACTCAGAGGGGCGCGAGAGCGCGCAGAGCCGCATCACTTCTCTGTATTCTGAGCAGGAACGCTGAAAATATGAGGAAAATATTATATTACAAAGATTATTGTTCTTTTTCTTGGCTTATCATATTTCAGTCGCTGTATTATTTTCTGTCGTGCGCGTTATGATGACTGAAGCACCCCTCCTGTGTGAGATGGTTTGCGCCCGCGCTGCAGGTTGCGCGGCATCGCCTCCTTTCATCTCATGCCGACAGAATCTGATGCTTGTTTCACTGTATCGCATGATGAGACTGTCGCGTCTGACGTCACTCTCTCTCTCTCCCTCACCGCTGCCGTGTTCCGGTGATGAAGGGAGACGGAGGGCGCGTGTTCCGCATATATCGCGCTGTGAAACATGACAGAGCGAGGAGCGCGAGACACACGGAATATCGACAACGGCAGCGTTTGTTCTCCTGTTTTTGTCACGATTTGCGCCGCGTCAGAATCGATGCATCTCTGCTCCGACGCGCGTGGATTATCAGTCGTTTTTTGACGCTTTGATGGACTGTCATCTGTGAAATCACCCTGAGCACTTCATTACTGAGCTGCACAGTCTCATCTATGGTGATTACGCTACGTTTTTGTTGTTGATCTTTGATGATCTTTGACCTCTGCTTAAATATATTAAAAATATTATAATATTGTTTTTTTAAACATATTGGATTTGACTACATAAAAACAATAGGACTGTTTTTGGCTGGAGTACAAATCCTTTTCTTGTCTGTTTAAACCAGAGGACAGCTCTTTCAGAATCCGGTGAATATCCTGACTCCAGCTCTCACTGAGGCTGCTGGGAATGAAGGAGGCGTGTCGCATCTGCGCTCGTGAGCTGTGCGGGAACCAGCGGCGATGGATCTTCCATCCGGCAGCCAAGCTGAACCTGCAGGTGCTCCTGTCTCACGCTCTGGGTCACGACCTGGAGCGCGACGGCCGCTGCGAATTCGCCTGCAGCAAGTGCACGTTCATGCTGGGCCGCATGTACCGCTTCGACACGGTGATCGCCCGTGTGGAGGCGCTGTCCATCGAGCGGCTGCACAGACTCCTGCAAGAGAAGGAGCGCCTGCGCCAGTGCGTTAGTGCGCTTTATCATAAAAACAATCTGCAGGAGACCCGCGGGGTGACGGAGGTGAGCACCGTTGACATGTCCGGCCTTCACAATGCCAAGTACTGCGCCCTGCTGCAGGAGGACCTGACGTACTCCATGTACGAGTCCTGGGCGGAAGATGAGGACCAGATGTTGGAGTGTACCCACAATCCTCCGTGCCACGCGTCAGAGATGTCCTCGTCCTGGCAGCGCTCGCGGAGGTGCCGGGGCTGCAGAGCGCTGCGTGTGCCCGACGCTGACTATGAGGCCGTGTGTAAGGTGCCCAGGAAGGTGGCGAGGAGCGTTTCCTGCGGCCCGTCCACACGTTACTCTGCCAGCGGCGCCGGAAGCGCGTGTGGGGAGGAACAGACCGCAACCGTGACTTCCACCACGCTGGTGCCCGAGAGGCGGTGGACGGCATCCAGCTCATCGGACGGTGACCGCACACTCCGAGAGCGGCGGAGCTCCGGAGGCTCGCTGGAATCGCTGGATGCGTCGCCCGTCGAAGAGCCCCGGCGTGACCAGCGGAGCTGTGCCGCAGCCTCTGAGGAGCATCTCGCTGCGTCTGAGGAACCTCCGTCGAGGCTCATGCTGACTCTGTCGCTGCTTCAGGACTGTGTGTATAATCCCGTCCGGAGTCCTCGGGGCAGCAGACTTCCTGTTTTGGTGAATCCTGGGTTTTTTAATGGAGGAGCTAAACTGCACAGTCCAGAACAGGAGAACCTGTTTGATGGAGCAAACCGCATGATCGTGGAACCGGAGCCGCCTCGAGTGCAGCTGGATCCAGTGCTGGAACTGGCCCGTCTGGAGGAGCTGTGGCACTCGGTGCAGGACGAGTACTTGCCCTTCTGTTTCAGGAGGGTCCCAAAGGTGAAGCGTTTACTAACAGGACAGTAAGGTCCGTGCTGCTTAGGGTCGGCAAAAACATTCAGATGACGCTCCCCACACGGTTTGTGCCGAACTCAAGATGTTTTATGCAACTATTTAAAAACACAGTTGTCTCATTCAGTCTTTGTCATGTTCATCTCTTTGCATATTTTGGGTCTATGAGGTTCATGGCAATATTAATTTGGGATGCACCGAAACTGAAAATAAATAATAAATGACTAATTATTTAATTATTAATTACATATTTATTATTAAATATTTAAACTTCTTAACACTCAAATAGCTAAAACTGAGTTGTACAAACATTTAAATTGCACACACTTTTTATATCAACTTTTTAATAACAGAATTGCTTCCACTCCAGTTGTTGGTGAAATATAAACATTACAATAAACTGTAATAGCTTGTTTTCATGACAGTTTTATTCAAACAAACATTAAATATATAAATATATACATTAAATATTGAAGACATCACTAACAGGTTAAGTAAAAATATAATTAATATGTAATATAGTACATATATTTAGCAAAATGCTTCTCTGAAGTTATTTTTCTGGATAACTAATGAGTTTATTGACATCAAATGTCTTTTCTGAGGTAAATGTGACGTTACGTGACGTTAAACACTGATTAATGGATCACGTGAGACGTCAATCATTTCAGTAAGTTGTTCTGTATCTGATGTTCATTCATGTTTATTCGCTGTAACTAATAGTAAAGAGGAAGAGATGATTCACACTTCACATGCGTAAGAAAGCACAAAGCTTTTTGTGATTATTGGATGGCGGGTGCTACAAATGTTTAGTGAATGTTAATGCATCAACGGAAAACAGCAGAGACTAAAAGATTTTATGTTTAAGAAACCATACCATTTCAGATTAAAATTAAGAAATAAGTATCATCAATCCAGAGCTAGTGTAGACGCTGAACACAGTCAAAATGTGCCATCGGAGAAGCGCTAAAGAAACATCTTTTTCAGGCACTGATTTCGGCCCAAAACCAAAAATAGCTGTTTCGGACGAAGATTTTCGGTAGTTGAAATTTGGGTGCATCCCTAATATTGATACATTTCAATGTTTGATTAATTTGTCTCGTTGTTTTTGTACGATTTACAGTTGTGGTACTGAATCGCTACTTGATGTTGTAAAATTTGAATCCTGAAGTAAAAACAGATGAGAAGCACCAAACTAAAAATAAACATCTGCAGTTTGTGTTTGAGGATATTAGTTTAATAACTCTTTCTTGGCTTTTTTTAAAAAATGTTTATACTGTATTTTGGTTTCAGCACATGATCAGCTTATGAATAAGAGCTGAACCTGAATCAACACAAACCCCTCGATTCATTTTAAACCCTAAAGTTCAAACTGCTCCTGTTCCAAATCCACACCGATGAATGAAGCCACTGTACGAGTCGTACCATCATCAGATCAGAGATGTTTTGTGTTCTCTCTCTTTTCTCACATCTCTTTATACTCACTCTAGTTCTCGCTGAAGTGTCTTCTGTTAACCCAAAGATAACCATGCCATTTTCAGTTAAATAGGTTAACATGGAGAGCATGGCACCACCATTGGCCTAGTTCTCCCATGAAGCCCTCGAGGCAAAACACATGCACACACACACACACACACACACACACACACACACACACACACACAGAGTGATGTCTGACCTCAATGCATCATAGTTAAAGGACCTCAGATGCGTCAGAATAAACGCAGTGAGATGACATACAGTCTAGCCCTATTTAAACCAGATCAGAATCATGTACTGAGAGATTTTCTAAAACAAGGACCTGCTTTTGAACAAATTCAACCAATACCGGTGTTGTTTGAACAGTGTCTGTGTGAACCGGCTGATATTAAAAGCAGATAAAATCAGAGCATATTTTTCCTCAAGAGTTTCTACAATAAGTATCACAGTATAAATCTGATCTAATTTTTTATCTGGTTTGACGTTTGGATCGTTGTGTCTCTTCAGAGCCTGATGGAGGAGCAGCAGTCGCAGCTGCATCAGTACGAACGCGCCGCCGGACAGTGTGTCGCCGAGCTGCAGAAAGCGCAGCTGCAGGTCGAGTCTCTGCAGAGTCAGATCCACCAGAGCGAGACCAGCAACAAGGTACAAGATACCCACAATACACCACAAGGGGCAAAATATTGTCTCCATGGAGATTACATCAAACAAGGATTTTAAAAAAATGTTTTCAACATTGATAATAATCATAAATGTTTCTTGAGCAGCAAATCTGCATATTAGAATGATTTCTGAAGGATCATGTGACACTGAAGACTGGATTAATGATGGATTTATTGATTCGCTTGTTCATGCATATTCACTCTAAAGTGTCTCGTGATGTTTTTCACTTAATGATGTTTTATTACAGTTTTTCTCAGTCGCTTTGGTGCATTTCTCACATCACTATTTACATTTGCACAACAGTTAGTTCGATCTCCACAACATTTAGTCATTTGTGCACATCATAGTAGCAGTTTCTCATTCCTTCGAACAAATTGCAAATGCTTTTGGACATGCATCAATTGCTTTCATACAACTCTCTGCTATTTACAACATTATCATTTGCTTATGTCATGTCAGTCAAAATTAACTATACTTGTGAATGCTGAATAGTCATTCCATATAAAACTAATAGTCCTCATTTCATTGCTTGAGTCATTACATACAAAAATGTTGAACTAGTTGTCAAAATCTGTCACACAAATTTTACACATTTTTTTTAAATCTTTTTTTTCCCTGAAAATGTCTCCTAAATTGAACAATTTCTCTCAAGTGAATCTCAACTTTCACTGATGAGAAGGGGTGTGTGAAGCATTAGTTGCAACCAATGATAAACCACTTCTCTACAATCACTGTCAGAGCTGAATCCCATAAACCCTCACTTTACAAGCATATATGAACCAAGCAGGACATAGTGTGTACCATTTCTACAATACTGTGACACAGAAGTGGAAGGTCAGCCTCATGGAAGAGGGGTAAAGGTGCGGGGAAGAAGGGGAAGGGGACAAAACAGGGGAAGAGGAAGAAGAGGCCAATAGGCAGATCCCTGATGAAATCAGGGCTACAGTTGTGGATCATGTTGTCAATCACGGCCTCACAATGGCTGAGGCTGGTCGAAGGGTGCAGCCAAATGTTGGGAGAACCACTGTAAATTAATTATTCTAACATTTCATTGGGAGAACAGGTGTGTATAAATGGACAGTAATTCAGCACTAAACAATCTGCACTGCACTACTGTCATTGTGTCATTTACAGTTGTGCACAGCTCTACCCAAAGGGAGTTTATGTTTGTTGCAAATAAGGGTGTATTTCTTCTTTTGCACAATGCTGTGAACAAATTAGAATTGCAAAGAGCAAATGCAGTAAAAATGTGAAACATACATATTCAGTGTCTTGTACTCAGTTACCTCACTAAATACAGTAATGTGTAATGAAAACATGACAAAGCCATTTGACCATCTTGTTCATAAACAATGGTGTCAGGACTTTTCCTCTTGATGACACTGACACTTTCACTGACACGAATACTTGCTTTTGAGGAATGACCTATCCATTTTGAGCAAGTGACACACTTTTGCAGGTTATCAACTAGGTTTTGCAGTTTGTACTAATTGTTTTGAGAACTGCATTAACTGTTGTGCAAATGTAAATACTGATGTGAGAAATGCACCAAAGCGACTGAGAAAAACTGTAACAAATTTCGGAAGGAGCAGGTTCAAATAATTAACTTAATTAGCACAAATGGAGAGAATTCAGCTAATCGATTCAACCATCAACAAGAGGTATAAATACTGCAGACTGACTTCTGTTCGTTGACAGTTTATCAGCATCTCCACCCCATCTCCTCACTTCCAGATCTATTATTAACACATCCGGGGGGAGTACTCTGGGTTCGGGCCGAGCTTGGAGCCCTCTCCCCGGACAGCTCGCCAAATACACACACCTTTACTCTATTTAATTATATGTATGTGTGAACTCTTGTGAATTAAAGTGTTTTAGTAAAACTGTCAGATGGAGAATATTGCTGTTTATTTAGTTGAATGCGGCTCCAGCTCACAGCGAGAGATGTTTGTGTTTGTTGTGACTCAGAAGCTGCAGGAGAAGGTGTGTGATATGGAGTCCGAGCTCCTGTCCATCAGACAAGCTGCACAGAACCAGCAGAGAACCATCCAGAACCTCACAGACAGCCTCAGAACGAAAGACACAGAGGTGAGTCTATACACACATCAGAGAGCGACACACGTGACCTCTAATGTACCTCATTATCTCAGCCAGCAGCACATCTGGGGCCGGATTCACAAGAGTCGTCTTAAGACTCGTCAGGCGTTCTCAAATATTTTCTGAAGAACATCATTTTTTTGAAGAGAACGTCAGTTTAAGTGTTTATCTGGTTCGTGCTGAAAACTCGCTGATCAACAAAACATTCATTGCCTGCAGATTACTGTAATAATCATAATTTCAATCATGACAACTCTCGGAGTGGATTAAATTCAACCAGCATTTATTGGCATGGGGTATGAAGTATACATGGCTTAATTTTGGCGTACGAGATCTGCTACGCTGCTACAATACAAATTGTTCAGATAAGTCAAATAAAACAACAAGGAAAAGGCTGCTGCAAGAATGGCAGATCTCTACAGGTGGCGCTGGGGAGGAGGAGGGATAACAGCGCTTCACGTTGCGCAGCTTGTCGATCGCAGGCTGGGGTTAGATATATATAGTTGCGTGGATATGGAATTAGTCCTGATTGGCTGATGCCATGGCGTAGAAAGAACCAATCCGTGCTCGGTTAGAGTTTCATGACTGAACTTTGTATTTCACACACTATTTTCATCATGACTGACTTGACGGGTGTTCAGCACTCACACGGTTTTTAACACACCATGTATTTTAAATAGTTATTTTTGAAGAGCCTGCCTTGAGACGGATCGTCTGCTGCAGTGATGTGCTTCTCTCTCTCTCTCTCTCCTGATGTTCATCTCCGCTCTCATACGAACGCTGCCGATAATGATGTGATTATAAAATTAAAAACAAGGTCTCTTGTCTGATTCATTTTTGTAGAGTTTTTGAAAACTGAATTACAAAAGTCACGCATCATCCTGACTGATTGTTGTTTATTTCTGTGACGTCAGAAAACTCGTGCACATCCACTGCTCAGTTGTTGTTTTCTTCTTTTTTATTCACAAATGCCAACCTTTATAAAAAAAATAAAAAAAAACGTTCAAATAATCACACAATAGCAACGGCATCATTGGACCACAAACACACACCCAGACAAGCCCATATTCATGCTCTGTGTGTGTGTGTGTGTGTGTGTGTGTGTGTGTGTGTGTGTGTGTGTGTGTGTGCGTGTGTGTGTGTGTGTGTGTGTGTGTGTGTGTGTGTGTGTCTAGACTCAGGAGCTCTACCATGTGATTGAGGACCAGAACAACACACTGTGTAAACTCACAGAGACACACCAGCAGCAGCTGCAACACACACAGGTGAGCACACACACACACACAGGTGAGCACACACACACACACACACCACACTCACACAGGTGAGCACACACACACACCACACACACACAGGTGAGCACACACACACAGGTGAGCACACACACACACCACACACACACAGGTGAGCACACACACACAGGTGAGCACACACACACACACACAGGTGAGCACACACACACACACCACACACACACACAGGTGAGCACACACACACACACACACACACCACACTCACACAGGTGAGCACACACACACACCACACACACACAGGTGAGCACACACACACACCACACTCACACAGGTGAGCACACACACACACACACCACACACACACAGGTGAGCACACACACACACACACACACACACACACACACCACACTCACACAAGTGAGCACACACACACACACAGGTGAGCACACACACACACACACACCACACACACACAGGTGAGCACACACACACACACACACCACACTCACACAGGTGAGCACACACACACACCACACACACACCACACTCACACAGGTGAGCACACACACACACACACACCACACTCACACAGGTGAGCACACACACACACACACACCACACTCACACAGGTGAGCACACACACACACCACACACACACCACACTCACACAGGTGAGCACACACACACACACACCACACTCACACAGGTGAGCACACACACACACACACACACACAGGTGAGCACACACACACACACACACAGGTGAGCACACACACACACACACACCACACTCACACAGGTGAGCACACACACACACACACACAGGTGAGCACACACACACACACACCACACTCACACAGGTGAGCACACACACACACACACAGGTGAGCACACACACACACATGCTTTATCAGTATTTCATGCATGTCAAACTTTTCTCCTCTGGTGTTTTGTGTCTCCAGGCTCCAGAGGGCGCTGTGGAGTCGGGTTCACTGCCGCTACACAGTTCCCTGTTCTCCTGTCAGCTGGAGCTGGAGGCCAGTCATCGCAATCACAGCCTGACCCAGAGACGCTTGGAGGATCTGACGCGCTCGCGAGACCGACTGCTGGCCGACCTGCAGGACTCGCAGCAGCACAGAGAGACGACACACAAACACAACCAGGTGTGTCATTTACCTGCTGACCTGCACATTAAATCAGCTGAGTCTGACCTTTATGAGCCGCTGCAGATTCCTGTAACGACTGCCATCAGAAACATGCAAGCACAGCAAGTCTTTCTCATCAGTATATTTACTCCGCTTTTAATGCTCGCTGTGAAAAACAGAATAAGAACATGTTTTGAGCATCAGTCTTTTCTCTGTATGCTCTGTGTGAATTTATCTTGTTTTGTAATAACATATATTACTCGTTCATGTGTATTTTTCTCAGAAGAGCAGCACAGGTCGGCTCAGTGCAAAATCCGTATTTGTGAACAAAACAAAATATACATTTCTTCTATTATATGATACATTTTTGTCATGTTCATTATTTAACTTTTCATTTTCTGCTAGAATGTTTCTTAAGATGTCATATAACACTATAAGATGTTTTATAAAGCATTTTTGCTTTTTTTAGTTGTTGTTTTGATATGCCCATTAAGAACAGCTGTAATTGATTTCTGAGACTGTAGAATGGCAAAAATAATGATTATCATGATGCAAATCATTCCTATTATTTTCTATTGTTTGGACAAACATGTAGTCCCTCCTCTAAACTCTCACCGTTGGCTGCAGATGTTCAGATTATATTTACAGGTCGGAGGGCGGTCGAACTGACATTACATGCTCTGGTTGTGTTGGGTACAGATTTTTGTGGCATCATGTGAACACACTGTGTTTGTGTCCTGGCAGGATCTGCGTGAGATGCTGGAGCAGCTGCGGTCTGAGCTGCAGGTGAAGGCATGTGCGCTGAGAGACCGTGAGGCCGCGACACGCTCGGAAATCACCGACAGGGACGAAACCGTCGCACAGCTGCAGCAGAGCTTACGCCGCAAAGACACGCTGCTGCAGGTCACACACTGCTTTCGTGCAATAGTAAAGACGCCTGCGGCCCATTCTTTTCATTTCGGTCAAAGTTTTACAGTGTTTTTCTTTCAGGAGTATTCAGAGCTGCTGAATCGCTCGTCCGACTCGAGCGGAGCCTCCGAGAGAGACGCGCTGCTGCACGCGCTCAGGAGTCGCATCAGAGACAGAGACGCCGCGCTGGAGGTGTGTGATGTGATCTCATGTGATCATCTCTGTGACAAATCAGGACACGGTGCGGTGTTGTTCTTGTAGCCCCGCCCACAGCCTAATCTTACAGACCTTGTGTAGCTCCGCCCCTTTTCATCGTGCGCTCGTTGTCTTTTGACTTCCGGTTTGTATTTCCACAGCGATCTATTTATGAATGAACTGCTCATTTTAAAATCTTCCCGGTCTACTGACACGTGTTAAGACATCTGCTTTAAACATTACAACGCTCACGATAACTTTCATTAACTCTACAAAAAGTAAGTCCACTTCAACAGCGATGCCATAGAAATGTGCAGAGCTACCGCAAAAACGGAAGTTCAAAAACAATTTTATAAAGATGGCGGCGCGCTTGTTTCTCTGGTGCATAAAGTCTTATTGGTCCAAAATCTGAGCTGTATGTTTAAAATTGACTATGTTCTGATTGGATTCATGAGAGCGTTTTGCATTCAGTGAAGATGCTAAAATAAAGAAACACTTCTGTTGCTTTATCATAGAGAGACACTATTTACACTGTTAGTGCACCTGTTTGTGATTACTGGTGTGATGTCATCGGATCATGCGTGTTGTTGAGAGTGTACTGCTACTTTATTAAGTGATCAGATCAGCACCATTTTCACCTGATGAACCATAAAATAATAAATCCCACTGAAGGAGGAACACGAGTCACATCTGTTACATGCCAGCCCGTTTTAGTCTAGGGGTAATGGCATGGCAGTAACAACATTTTGGAGAGAGAGCGCACAGGAACCTCTTGTCTCCCACCCCAGCAACACACATCCAAAACCAATGATTCTTAAAGGATATTTATTAAATCAAATGTAAAAGATAAAAGGAAAAACATAAGCTTCAGGAGGGGGCAAAGGCCAACATAACAAACAAAACATTTCTAACTCATAACTTACCTATACATAACCAAAAAAAGAAAATAAATAACAAATGAACTTGCCTATCTTCCTGACTACAAATAACCAAGAAAAAGCAATTTCAAACAAAAAAAAGCACCCACCTCCCTACAGATTTGCTTAAAATAAATCTTAAATTCTAGAAAACCAAAGCCTGTAAGTCTTCAACTACATTCACAGCAGCACCAATGGTTAACAATGATCATTGACCAAGAACAGTGGCATTATCTGGGGCAAGAGAAAAGAAGTCCATGTGGCAGGCAAGCAACCATCTGCATCCCTCTCCGCCTGTTGTGAGACAGTGCTGGCTTTATATGCTGGTTTTCTCTTGGTTGCAGCCAATCAGTGGCTCTGAGGTGAATGGGCAGCAAATCAGCCACAGGTGTACCCAATTACCTCCCTCAGCAAGGTAGTTGTGGACATGTAGGAAAAACAAAAAAAGAGAAACACAGAAGCACACAAAACAATTAAATAAAATAAAGTCTCCAGACGTAACACATCTACAGACCAGAAGATCACGGAGAGGCCAGACAGGAAGAACACAGCCAATGTCACGTGTGCTTCTGTAACGTCCTGTCGTGTGTTTCAGCGCTCGATCGATGAGAAGTTCCACTGTCTGGAGGAGAAGGACGATGAAGTTCGTCGACTGCAGCTGGTGCTGCGCGAGAAGGACCGAGACCTGGAGAGACTGCGCTGCGTCCTCAACAACACCAACGACACCATCACGGTGTGTGTGTGTGTGTGTGTGTTCGTCTGCTGTCACACACAGGCTGTCTCTGAGCTGTGATGAACTCTGAATGTGTGTGTGTTTGTGTGTGCAGGGTTTGGATGCTCTGGTGCGCAGTAAAGAGCTGGAGTTAGAGAGAACACTGGAAACGTGCCGGAAGCTGGAGTGGATGAAACAGCAGAGCGACGAGAAGCACACACTGGCTGTACGAGAGCGAGACGGCGTCATTCAGCGGCTGCAGACGGCTCTGCACACGCACAGCAAAGAGGCCGAGGTAAACGCACACGCCAGGCTAATCCCAGATATAAACACAGTCTCCAGAAAGTTAGAGCTCGTGATTTCAGCCTCTTGTGGGATTTCTGAGAGTGAGACGCATCAGGCGCTCGGTGAATGGACTGACACACACAGCAAACACAGACATTCAGGCCGCTCACAGCAGGTGACTGACCCGTCCGCTCCTCTCTGTGTTTATAGGAGCTCAGGTCAGTGTTGTTGGGAAAAGTGTCTGCCGCTGACGTGCTGCAGGAGCTCCAGGCTCACCTCTCTATGAAGGAGCGTCTGTTTCAGGAAGTGATGTCAGACCGCAGCCGACAGCTGCAGGAGCACCACAAACAGCTGAGCGAGCTGCTCGACACCATCAGCGCCAGAGATCAGGACATGAAGGTGCAGACGGTCATCAGAAACCTCCTGTTTTGTCCTCTGTGCTCGTTTCTTCATGCTCACATGTTCTCTCCGTCTGTCTCTCAGGATTACGGGGAGAGGTTGGGACGGGTGATATCGGAGCGATCGGGTCAGTTGCAGGAGTTGCGTCGGCAGCTGACGTCACGTGAACAAGAGCTGCAGGATGTGAACCGGGAGAGAGAGAGAGACGTTTCTGCGGCCAGAGATCTGCAGAGACTCCAGAACCTTCTCAAGGAGAAAGACTCCTTCATACAGGTCAGACCTTCTGAAATGAAATGAAAAAAAATGAAATACATTTACTGTTTTCATCACTGTGATGAAAACAAAAACTACCATGTACAAATACTTCACGACTGAAATATCACTAATATCATGTTATTGTCCTAAAACAGACTTTATTTTCATTACAATTCATTTATCAAGCTTCATTAGATTCACACACTTCTGCTGATTATTTTCTAATAATTGCATTAATGGATAAACTGCAGTAATGATGTGCTGTGTGTAAATGTACCGCGGTAACGATGTGCTGTGTGTAAATGTACCGCGGTAACGATGTGCTGTGTGTGCAGGAGTTACTGCAGGGTCAGAGCGAGACGTTGAGCTCCACAGCAGCAGCACAGGGTGAGTGTCAACACCGTACTGCCAACATTTTATCAATTACAATAATTCTCTTCATTCTGAGAGTGTGTGTGTGTGTGTGTGTGTGTGTGTGTGTGTGTGTGTGTTGTGCAGCTGTGTGTACGAGCAGCTCAGGTGAGCAGGAGATTCAAGCCATCAGAGATGAGCTTCAGCTGACCCTCAAAAAACAAAGAGAGACTGAGGTAAAACACATATCAAATCATGCCAATATTATTTGTATATCGCTTTTCACAATCCATGTCCTAAACTTTGGAAAAGCCTTCCTATCAGTGTGTTCATTGGATAACTGAAATGATTCCTTGAACACTCTTTTTTCAGTATGTTCATGTTAGTAAGGTAGTGATTAGTGGGTATTAAAGTTAATGGTAATCTGTTTAGAGAGGAGCAGGCAGTGGATCTGTCAGATTTACATCACAAGCTGAAATAAACAGTAATTCAGTGGTTCTCAAGCAGGGGCCAAAAACAAAACAAAAACAAAACAAAAAAGTGGAAAAGTTATCTAAGCAATTAAAAATATTTTTTAAAATCCTAACCCTTTTCCATTAAATCATGAACAACTGGGAAAGTCACAGGGCCTTTAAATATTGTTGTGGACAATGGAGGGGTTTGGAGTCAGAAAGGTTGAGAAACACTGATCTAATTGTTTCTCTGTCCTTGTGTTCTCGTTTGTGTGTGTGTGTGTGTGTGTGTGTGTGTGTGTGTGTGTGTTTAGCGGGAGCTTTCTGAGTTGCGCTCTCTACTGGCTGCAGGGCATCATGACACATTGAGCTCTGATCAGCAGGTAAGATCATGAGAAAGTGGCCTGTAAGTGTGTGTGTGTGTGTGTGTACTGATGTTCTGTGTGTGTGTGTGTGTGTGTCAGTGTGTCCTGCAGCAGCTCGTGTCGGAGCAGCGGACGCTGAATGAAGCTCTGAGAGCCGAGAAGAGTCTTTATCAGTCGCTCAGACGCGTCCAGAGTCAGGCAGACAGGTCAGAACACAAGCACAGATCCTTCATATCAGTGTGTGTCGATGACACGGTTGATATCCATCACTCATGAAGTTCATTTGTCTGTGTATGAATGTGCTGTTGAAATTGTGCCGTTTTCATTTAGGAATACACACAAGTTAAAGGAGGAGTTCAGGAATATTGTCATTTTCTGACGTTCTAAACCCGTATGACTGTTTCTTCTGTGGATCACAAAAGAGATAAAGCATATTTTTATTTAATCGAGCTACAGTCATCACTCATCCTTCTGTTTAATACGTGACCCAATGTGCAAACAAATATTTGAGGAATTAAATACGACGCGTGTCCAGTTGATACTGAACTTCTAAAGTGCACGTAAACACACAGTGGAAATACCATAAAAACATCATAAAAGTAGCACAATAGTCATGCGCTGTATTCCTGTCGTGTCTCCTGAAGTCATGTGCTTTGTGTGAGGAACAGATTGTTTTCCACTGAAGCTCTAGAATCTCATACACACGAGTCAAAAGCTGCTGATTTCAGAAAGATTGATGATTTCATCCTCAATAAAAACAGAAGAAAGAGTGTCACCTGTATGATGACACAAATGTTGACAGAATGTGGATTTTACCTGAACTCCTGCTTTAAGAGCGGTTGAAAAACTGTGAATTTGCACAGAGAGCGAGTGGTTCTGTTCTAACCCGTCTGTGTTGTTGGACTCCAGCAGCTCTGAGAAGACTAGAGCGCTACACGAACAACTGGACTCGCTTCAGGCGCTGCGCGAGCAGCTGGAAGAGACGCTGGCGCGGAGCCGAGAGACGGCGCTGGCAGTGGACCGGGCCGCGCTGGTCCAGGCCGACTATGGAGGTGGGACACGGCAGAGTTTGGCCTCCGGGCCTGCAGGGGGCGCTGACACTAATCTGAATGAAGCGCTAGTCGAGCATGAAGGATCATAACCAGCCAGAACTGTGTGTTTGTACAGTATATGTGTGTGTTTAATCCATTTTTCCCAGAAGTAGTCTGCCTGTGAATGGTGTGTGTGTGGTGTTGATGTTCTGTGTTCTGTCTGCCTCATTCATGATTTTGAGTTCCATTTGAATTACACAGACACATTTCTGAGACTAGAAGCAAATGTAGAAATATACTGTTCATTTTCACTGTGTGCTTTATCCTGAAGCAGCGTCGCATGCGCTCGTTCAGCAGTCCTGCAGAAGTTTGGCTTTGTAACTTCAAGCTCCTCAAGCGGTTTTTCTGTGACAGACTGTACGGGACGATATTTTAGTGCCAAATGAGACTGATTTTACTGCATCGCCCCGCTTGCTTTCTTCTTGTAAATGCAATTATGAAATCTATTTAATGTACTTCAAACTGAAAAGAAATAAATCTAACCAGATTTCTTGGCCAAAACCTTTTGTATTTTATTTATTTTGTTTATTATCTATTTCGAACAGTCAGAAATCACTTTGAATTAGGAACGGCTCTTCCTCCAGGATGCTCACATTTCCTCCTCAGATTGTTTAGATAAACTCAGATATTAATTAGACATAAAAACATCACAGGTGAGTATGTGAACTGGAATATTCTACAAAGAAGTGTTCAGTATCAATGTGATTTAATTTCCACTAGTCACATGTTTTTAAGTCATCATTGAACAGTTTGATAACCATAATTAACCAGTCATTCACACGTGCATGCAGAGCGTTCATTCATCACGTCTGCATGGCTGTGACTTTGTGTGGTTTGATGAATTATGCAGATCCGCTAAACTAGAAGATGGAATATCTCAAAAGAGAAATGAAACACCAAAGAAAGCACATTTCCATCTGCTGTTGAGCTGGTTCTGTTCACTGCATTACACACACGGTATATTGCAGGATTTCACGGCTCTTTTGTGGCCTTTTAATTTCATAACCCCCCCCGATGGCTTAATCGTCTTCCTTATGCATCACGCTACGGACACTTTGAGTAAGCGAAATGACTTCTGACACTGAGGACCAGGATATAATGATACTTCTGCTTTTAATGAATAATAAATCACAAATAATATCATATTCAAAATGTAGCTTTCCTGTAGCTTTAGCTTTGTCTTTCTTTGCTTTGGGCCAAAGAGGTCAATCTGATGTGTAGATCCTCTATTGGTCGCTCATCTCGTTATCAAACGAAGGTCATACGGTGACATACAGTGCCCATTATTACTGCAGATGGTTTGAAGTTTAGTTGAGGCATTGTGAACTTTTGACATCTTAAACTTGCTGAACAGAAGTGACTTTTATAACATCATCTCTGGGTCTCTGCACCCTTACCAATATGAAACACTTCATCTATATTTATCTGTCAATATAGTATTTATTTATAAAGCACCTTTCACGCTACACTGTAACTCCAAAAGTGCTGTACATTACAAATAATATAAACAATAAAGAATAAATACAATAAAGAAGACAAAAGAACAGCAACCAATAAAACACCCATTACAATATTGAATTAAAATGCAAGAGATATAAAACACTTCATCTATATTTATCTGTCCTGTGTGACAATATGCTCTAATTTTCCGTTCATACAGTTAATCACATCATTGTCTTTATACACATCTGAAAGAGAAGAGTGGAATAAACACAGTTTGATCTCTAGTTTGACTGGTTAGCTGTAGTTAGTGATCATAGTTAGTGTAGTTAGTTTCATACTCTTGCAGTACTACAGTTCTTTCTTTCTTTCTTTCTTTCTTTCTTTGCTCTAGTTTCAGTTCTTTTATGTAAACTCAGGTTATATAACTGAATGGCAGAGCAGAATGTAATTTTAAAGGGATTGTTCACAAAGAAATAATCTTTCTGTCATCATGTACTCTCCATCACATCATTCAAACCTTTATGACTTTCTTTCTTCTGTGAAACACAAAAGAAGACATTTAGAGAAATACATTGAACCGCACTGACTTTCATTGCATAGTCAAAAATAAAACACTGACAAATATCTTCTTTTGTCAAAAGTCATAGCGATTCAGAGTGACAGGCTGTGGGAATGATGACAGAATGTTCTGTGTTTTTGTGTGAACTTTCCCTTTAATGGGAGTGGTGATGAAGGAAGGAAGGAAAGGCAGCTGGACAGAAGAATGGACGGTTAAACAGGTTGGCTGGCAAACAGACAATCAGAGACGTAGAGAGACAGAATGAGACGACGACAGAAACAGACTAATAAAGGAAAGAGGTGAAGAGGAATCTTAGTGTCTGTCATGTTTCCTTCTAGAATCCAGCAGTGATGAAGATGAAGAAGATCCTGACAGCAGCAGCAGTGAAGAGTTCACAGACAGCATAGAGGACGATGACATCAAACTCACGGCTCAGAGTCTGACGAGCACACAGGTAACGAGAGACATTAATGAGCAAAAACTCATTCAGCATCAGTTCTTCTGAAGTTCAGTGTTTGACCGAAGACTCCACGGTGATGATGAATGGATCAGATGAAGGCCACGCCATCCTTTACTGTTAAGACCATTCAAATGTTTGTTTTGTGGCTTTATCTCCATACTTGTAAAAGAAAATCTCATTAACTCATATATACATTTAAAATGTAAAGCCTTCCTTGCTAAAATCTAATATTCTTTAGAAATTGGCCCTTCCTTTTGATATGTTCCACCTTCCTGTGCCAACAGGAAATGCATCAGCACACATAGGATATAAAGCAGCGCTCGCTGCGCCATTTCATGGAATCTTTAACATCTGTTTGGAGTTTTGTAGTTCACTGTGCTCTCCTGACAGAAAGCTGAGGAGTACGACCGACCGGTGATGTCCCAGAATGCATCAGAGGGGAGAAGATGTGACGAGGCAGAGCAGAGAAATCGAGACAAATGTGAGATGGTTGAAGTGACGGTCCAGGCCGACAATTCCTCGCTTGCTCATGTCAGGTATAACATCCGTCAGCTTCAGTCTGTGCAGATCGCTGTTGTCTGCTTCTTTCCTGCTCTGATGCGTTTCGTATCGCTGCTCTCGTAGAAACACTCTACATGAAGAACGTGAAGCGCTGAATCGCAGACAGCCTGGATTAGGAGTGGACGAGGAGCCGTCTGTGAGGAGTCGAGGGCTGGAGAAGCATGAAACAGACCGGCGAAACTCCCATGAGCCTCAGAAAGTTTACCGTACGTTCCTAGAGGAGGAGGAGGAGGAGGAAGAGTATGATGATGAAGATGGAGAGGAAGGGGAAGATGTCCGGGCCGCTAAAGGCAAGCGCGGGCCGCAGTGTGTGAAGCTGCGAGAGGGCAGGTGGAAGAGGAGGTGCACCAGACCACATTCACTGGACCTCGGAGCGCTGCTGTCACACACACCTGCAGCACCGCACACAGCTCAGGTAATGCATAACCAGCGCTGGTTAGCACTAACCAGGTTAACTGTCATACAGCAAAGTGCAGATTGTAGTATTAAAAAGTTCAGGTTCGAACACTGGGTCTCGTTCACTAGTATATATTCTCTGTTGGGTCTAACGATCACCCTTCATCTGACACTGAAAGATGGAATTGCTGAAGGATTCAGTGTGTTTGCTTTATGATCAGGATGTAGATATGGAGCGAGAGGTCGAGGGCGACAGCGGCGGTTCGGGCGCCGGAGGAGGTGGAGCCGCCGGGTTCTGGCGGCATGTGGAGGCGGGGCTTCGGGAGCAGGCGGAGCGTCTCCGTAGCGACCTTGCTGTGAGTCGTCAGGAGAGCCACGAGCTGCAGGAGAGACTGATGGTGTCGGAGGCGACAGTGCATGCGCAGGCCGAACAGCTCAAAGACTACAGAGAGCTGCTCAGTGAGGACACACACACACACACACACATTTGTTTTTGTGAATTGTGGGGACATTCCATAGGCGTAATGGTTTTTAAACTGTACAAACCGTATTTTCTCTCCCCCTACACTATCCCTACCCCTAACCATCACAGGAAACTGTGCACACTTTTACTTTCTCACAAAAACATCATTTAGTATGTTTATTAATCCATTTACATTGTGGGGACCGCTGGCTGGTGAACTCAGGTTTATATTACATCGTGGGGACAAGTACACCCTCACACACACACACACACACACTCACTCACTCACAGACACACACGCACAAAAGAATAATAACAAGGAGTAACATAGAAGTTGCACAAATTCCAAAATGACTGTTCAGGTTGAAGTTACATTGTAAATCATCAGACCTGTATCTGATTTAAGACCACATATGGAAGTGTCCTAAATCAGAACCGCAAGATCAGATTCCATCTGGTTTGTGCTGTTCACACTGTTATGAAAAAGACAGATCTCAGTCAAATATGAACAAAAATAATTTGGGCCACTTTTGCCTACAGTCTGAACGCAGCCCAGTCGTACACAAACCTGCACAAACACACTATTAAACACACCTGTGATTTGTGCTGTCTGATCTGGTGTCTGTCAGCGGAGAGCGCCGTCCAGCGGGTCAGCAAACAGGTGCAGGTGGATCTTCAGGATCTGGGATATGAGACGAGCGGCCGCAGTGAGAATGAAGCTGAGAGAGACGAAGCCAGCAGCCCCGGTACACTGACACCTGACACACACAAATACACACACTAATGCCACAAATAAACACACTCATGCTTCTGTTTGCACTCTTTTTTTCATTTAATGCAAATCTTTTCATTACAAATGATTTTATCAGCTTGATAATCTAAATGAACATGAATGTGAGAATGACTACTGCTTTCATGATGGCAATGCTGGAGCGACATAAACTAAACCTGACCCTCACCCTAATCAGCAGCATTCTGGGATGCAGTTGATGCGGTTCTTCTCAGTCACAAATGTTTAGCACTGGATGAAACTCTAGTAAAGATCTGCTGCATGTCTTGACGTGTGGTGTTTCCTGTGTTCCGCCTGTTTGTCAGAGTTTGATGAGTTGGAGATGTGCACCTCCCTCTCGGTTACGGGGAACAGACGCTGCGGTTGGCGTGGCGACAGCGACGGTACTCATACTGACGACCCGTCCTCACTGAAGTGTTTGGTGCAGGATCTGCGTGCGCAGCTCTCTCGATCCCACAAAGTGATCCGTGGCCTGCAGCTGCGTGTGCGCTCGCTCTCGGCAACCTCCGACTACGCCTCCAGCCTGGAGCGCACGCCTCGCAAGGTAACGCTCGTCTGCAATCGCTGCCTTCACTGTGTTGATCTGTTACTCTACAGCCAGCTCATTTGCAGTTAGATCACATTAGCCTGATCATATTATACTTCAATAAGTTTCTCTAGAATACTTGACCGTGATTGGTCAGTTGTTCTGTGATCAAATGCCCGTAAGGACACCAAGCTGTACAATGGATTTGTTGATTTCCTCACTCCACACTCTCTTACATCTGTCTTTCCTTCACATTGATAGTTTATGTTCATGCAAGTATTCATTTAAGCAGCCACATAATCTCTGGGAAAGGGGCGGGTCTTCTGCTGACTTCTGTCTGACCCCGTCAGGTGAACTGGGCGTTTCAGGTGACCGCGGCTCACAGCGGTCTGGATGAGGACGAGGGTTGGCAGTCTGACGGGCCGCACAGACCCAGCCGAGAGCTGCAGGAGCTGGTGAGCCGTGTGGCGCTGCTGGAGACGCAGATCCGGAGCTCCAAGCTGGAGGGCAAGAGCGGCCCGGAGGAAGGCAAATGTGCCACCTGGCCTGGGTGAGCTCGCGTCTCGCACCGTCAAACAAACACAGTTAATAACGCCTGCACGGCATAAACCGTCGCGCACCCAGAGGACGCAGCAACAAACATTTCAAGACTTGCAGCATATATTTCTGTTATGAACATCAAGCAAAGCACCAAACCTTTCCTCTTCCTGTTTGTACAGGAAGTACAACACACTGATCCAGGCACAGGCACGGGAGCTGTCACACCTCCGGCAGAAGATGAGAGAGGGAAGAGGCATCTGCCACATCCTCACACAGCACTTGAGCGACACCACCAAAGCCTTCGAGGAGCTGCTGCGAGCCAATGACATCGATTACTACATGGGCCAGAGCTTCCGAGAGCAGCTTTCCCAGAGTTCCTCACTGGCTCAGAGAGTCAGCAGCAAGATCAGTGGACGCGAGCGTGCGTACAGACACACACACACACACACACACACACACACACAGTAACGCATGTCAGCTATCACACAATCACACGCAGTCGTTCATACAGGGATGTTTGTAGTGTCGGCGTCGTGATGTTGTGACCCGTAATAACGTGCAGCAGCAGAAGCTTCAAACTGTGCAGTAAATCTCCTCTCCAGAGCCTCTTGTGATGATGTGGACAGTAGTAATGAACTAGAGTCGTTATTCAGATCAAGTTCTTTAGTTTTTCAAGTATTTAAATCTAGATTTTAACAACAACACACTCCGATTATCAGTGACTTTTAATGGATTAAAAGTTTGCATATTGACTAGATTGTCTATCGAGGAATGGCGGTGATGAAGCATCGAGTTTTTCGTGATGTACTGATTGTGCCCTTGTCATACAGTCCTTCATTACATGCTGTCTTTGCTTGTCAGGTGATCGTTCAGAGCAGCAAGATGATAAAACGGGTCACGAGCTGCTAGCGCTGAGGTCAGTGTCTGCTCTGGAATATGATATCCATTGCTTCACTTCACTTTATTGATCACAGGTGATCATGTTCATGGTCTCCATGTCTTCAATAGGTTGAGTAAGGAGCTCCAACACAAAGATCAAATCATCGAGTCTCTTCACACCCAGTTACAGAAGCGCCCTGACACGCCCTGCAGCAGCCACGCCCCCTCTGAGACCACAGACCAATCAGACTGCATCTCATTCGTGTCTGATGAGAGAGGCTCCACCAATGAGGACGTGGAGCTGTGCTCAGACGTGGATGCCGGCAGTGAGTTTGCTCAGGAGGAGACGGAGCCCAAGCCGAAAGACAGAGGTGCAGAAACAATTAGCAATCATACAAATAGGGTAAAGGGCGTCCTGCTGCAGTGTAATCCAGTGTCAGTGTTTCATCTCATTCTGTTCACACAGAGTTCAGTTTATTACAAACACATTTCTCCCGAAAGTACTCCGGAAAACTGAATTTTCTCTAAATCCGTGTAAGTGCTTCACGTCTCTGGTTGAGTTTGGTCAAAATAGTGAAGTGAGTGGATTAAACTGTTGCCATTCATGTTTCCTGTTTAAATCAAGTTACGTTTGTTTCTATAGTGTGTTTCACAATACACATGATTTCAAAGTTATATCTATAATCCCCTTACCTTATATATATATGCTTTACCTTATAGAGCAAGTTTTAGAAGTGGACAATATAAAACTGTGAACAAATGATCTGGATATAATGTAAAATACTTACATCTAGAGTTTTGCTGCATTGAGATGACCAAACTTTCCGCTGGTATCACTGAATATTTTTGCTTATACACACAGAACAATACATTTTACTTACACAAATACAGCAAGTCAAAGTCAAGATGTTTGTCATACTGTATGTACAGGGTACAGTGTATTAAATAGAAAGAGATTAAAAAACAGGCAGTGCAAACAAACTATTCAGACATTGACATGTACAGCCACATAAGGGCAAGATGCAATAAACATGTAAAAGGGTATACAGTGCTGTATGTACATGAATGTATATTTTAAGAGTGTATATAATACATTCTGTTGTTGAATAGCAGCAGTACTCAGAAACACAATAGCAAGGTTTTCGATGCACAGAAGTAACAGCTCCACCGTCTACAGGTGTTTTCACCAGACTCTCGTCCAGCTCACAGCCTCTGATCCAAACCCACAGCTGGTCTGCTCATGCTAATCCCATGACCTTTGCCCCCTTGACCTGCCCTGACCCTGACCGCAGGATACAGAGCAGCCACAGGCCACCGATGAGAAGTGAGCAGATGGCATGTGTGTGTGTTTGTCCCTGACTGACTGACTAACACACACTTTGTGCTGCGTGTGTCACATCAAATCACATCACTGTCTTTAAGGACAGGTTTGAGGATATACATGCGGTGAATGATCTGAAGTGTCATGAAAGTTTTCAGCACAGGTTAGAAATTTATAAATGTGTTGGCAAAGTGACTAGACATCATTCATTTATTCCTGTTTATTATTATTTATTCATAACCTGGTGAATTCTGTTGCTTACGCCTGCTAGAAACCAACAGATTAGAGACTCTTGCTGTGATTCGATCAGGTCGCTGTCAGTGTGAACGCAGCTGAATCTCAGAAATAAGATGTTCAGTTTAAATATTGTCTCTAACACCACATATACATCTGTTAATCTTTGTGGCTGGATTCGCTGTGTGATGTGATGGAGCTGGAAGCACGTCGCGAGTTATTAGTGCTTAAAGTGTAAAGAGCTTGATGAATAACAGGAACCATCTAGTTTCTTTTGGCGTTTTCTGCTGTTAGAGGTTTGGAGAGCTATGAGTGATGCTGTTCCACTTTTCTTTGCAGCGTGAGAGCATTTGATGCTGCTGTTTATAATCATTAATCAGATGATCTGAATCACTCTGTTTCTGCTTCGCTCTTTTTCCAACAGCGTTCAGTGCGCCTCACTCGCTCTCCAGCTATCACACGCCCCGTTCCATCGATTACATGCCTGTATCCCATCATGCACTGGGAAAGAGTGGAGGCCCATCTGTGCATACAGATGCATTGTGGGACATGGAAAATATGATTCAGCCAATCAGAGGTTTTGATGGATCATCGTATTATCAGTCTGGCAACAGCCAATCAGGTGTGTGTCTGTGTGTGAATATTGCTGCTCAATTAGTGGTTTCAATAAAAAAAATGATGAACAAGAAAAAAAAAATGTTTTTTTTTTTTTTGCCATGATTATGATGTGATGATTTTGACAGGTGTAGACGTGATTGAGGAGCATCTGAGAGAGATTCGGTCTCTGCGTCAGCGACTAGAAGATTCCATCAGAACCAACGAGAGATTGAGACAGCAGTTAGAGGGACGCCTGGCCACAGCGGCGAGAGACACAGGTGTGTGTGTGTGTGTGTGTGTGTGTGTGTGTGTGAGAGACGCAAGCATTCATGCTGCTGATCTGAATGTGATGATCACTGCTGTGATTGGACAGCAGATCATCACATGACTGATACTTTGAATAACGACTGTCAGTGTCACAGTGCTTTTATACAGCAGTTCAATGAACACAATGTTCACAATCATCCAGTAAATCTCAGTTCAGTCTTGGTGGCAGAAATCACTGAGCTGTTTAATGCAAAATAACAGTGTTTAAATAGTCTGTGTGCTTGTTTACAGATGTGAGAGCCATTTCAAATAAACTAATGGCTCATCACTGTGTGTGTGTGTGTTTGACAGCGGCTCCAACCAACATCTTTATCCAGAGTCATGATGCCGTCAGTCAACTGACCAATGAAGTCAGAGTGTTAAAGGAGGAAAATCTGGCACTTCAGTCCAGGTTACAAGCCAGCAGAGGTACACACTCACAGACACGCTCACACACACACACACAGTTTAGGTCTTGGTCACTTGTGGGGACTTTCCACAGGCGTAATGCATTTTATACCGTACAAACTGTACATTCTATCCCCCTACCCTAACCCTACCCCTAAACCTAACCATCACAGGAAACTGTGCATACCTTTACTTTCTCACAAAAACATCATTTAGTATGTTTAATAATCCATTTATATTGTGGGGACACAATCTGTCAATCTACTTTATTTTGATTTACAATTAAAATCACATTGTTACAGTAGGACCTGAATATTTTACTTTATATGTCAAGACAATTCACATGTTTCGTTCAGCTGATGCCATGATATCTTACATGCAGAAGTCGAATTGTAAAACAATTTCAAGGAGGATGGTGTGGGCAATGGCTTTTAACATTTTTATTTATTGGTTTAAAGAGTAGAAAAATAGGCATTATTCATTAAATTATTTTTGGCAGAGGTGGTAAAATTGTTGGTCCGGAGGCACCTGAATCCACTGTTAAAAATATATCATCCCGTCGCCAACTGCCCGATGATATTGGGCCGTGGATTATCCGCAGTAGCCGTGGATATAACCACGATCCGCGCATCATCGAACGGTTCGAGAATGGCCGGGAACCGTAAGAGAACCGTGGAAAGATATCTGAGCATGTGACTGCCTGTCTGAGTTTTGTTGACAGATATCTTTCCTCGTAATTCTCTATGCAGGAAAAACCCTGCAACATAGGCCTATATTTTATTTATTCAAAAAAATAAATACATAAAAATACCACCATAAATGTGTTCCAGATGTCACTTATTTTTAAGCCCCACACTTTTCAGCACTTCAGAGCTCTAACATTGGATAATCTGGACAAAATATATAGAAAATAGAGTTACTTCTGAATTAACAATTAGTAGTCTTTGTTAGGGTTAGGGTTAGGATGGTTCATGCAGTTTTAAACAGTGGAGTATGAACAGAGCCTGTAGTTTTTTTATTAAATAAAATAAATAAACACATGTACATGTAGCTAACATAGCCTATAAACGTGTAGATTATTACCTCGGTGATGAATTCACCTTGACAACAATCCCTTACGGCATCAATGCACTTTAGCTATGTTCGTTCTTCTTTCTAATGTGTCAGGGGAATGTTCTTAAAACACTAATCAAAGTAATATCATACCTTCTGTTCTTTTCTTTTCCAAGAACGTCAAAAGATGCGCTTGAACCAATCTCCTGATCCTTCTGAACAAGCGCGAAAAATGACGAACTGCTTGCTTGAATCAGAGCGTGACTGTGCGCCGAGTTCTGATTGGCCAATCGCTGTTATGTATAGGTTGTAAATTATCATACAGAGAATTTTAAAATTTAGTTTCCATGATAACTTTTACATAATACATAACACTGTTAATCTAAAGGGGATGGTAAGGCGGGATGGCAGCTTTATAGAGGGGATGCTTTCTGTCGAGCCCTGCTTACATGTATTCATTTAGCAGACGCTTTTATCCAAAGTGACTTACAAATAGGGAATACAGCAAAGCGATTACAGGCGGTCATTTTATGAAGTAAATGTCAGGAATTACGTCAAAATATCTGTATATAAAGTCTTCCTCTGCTTCCACTGTCTTCCGTTTGACTCTCTGTTAACAGTTATTTTAAAATAAATAACGTTGCGGAAGTTAAGCAGTGCTGACTTTCAGCATTATTGCAAGATTATCTTACCTGTTGATCAAGTAAAGGCCATCTCTGGGTCAGTTCAGATCCTTTGACGTGTCAGTCGATGTTGATGAGTTCCTGCTCCGTCTCTTTCCCTGTTTGCTTGTAAACTCTCCTCTGAAAGAGTTTCTTGGCGAATCTTTTTTGAATGATCCTCACTCTCACTCGTGTTGTAACAGCCTGACCTTCTTCTGTTTGTTTTCAGACAGGAATGAAACATGCAAAGACAAATAATGTCAAACTGACATTTCCTGTAAGATCTAAATGACAACTTTTAAATCATTACTGTATGCTTAGTAATCAGGGTAAAGCAAGGAGACAGTTTTGGACAGTATTTAATGTACTCTTTCAATAATTCCTTTTTATTCATTTTTAACCCAAATAATGTTCCGTACTTCCACTTTAGGAAAGTGCAGAGAATTTTGTTTAAATAATGCATCCTGTTGATGTTGACTCCTAAAGAAGAGATGATTTTAAGAAGATCATTCCACCAGCGAGAAACATCTTGTAACACAGTTACTATGGATAAAGAAAGAAATACCTTCTTCAAATGATTAGACAACCTATAATAGCTGATGAGCTCTTCTTTTACCCAGTCCACCAATCTGCAGAGCACATAGACATCATCTGTGGAGAACCCTTCTAAACACATATAATGAATCATATAATGCATTTAATTCCTCTGCTAAAGGTGGGTATAGATTTCATCAAAACACACACATTAATTCCCATGAATTATATTACAGTCATGAGTGTTTGTTGTGGAATGAGTATCAATGTCTGACTCTGGAGAGTTTAGAATCTGAATAGAACAGATTATCTGAAATTTGTTTGATGCAGACAGCAGTGAAGAGGCGGAGCAGCTCAGGGAGGCGGTGCTTTCTGGGCGTGTTCGGCTGCAGCAGGCGGAGTTAGAGGCGGAGCAATGGAAGGAGGAGCTGAGGAGGCTACAGACGCACAACTGTGAGCAAAGTCAACAAATCCAACAACTGCGACAAGACAGACAAAACAGTCAGGAGCACAACAACAGGTCAGAGAAACCCTATGGAGAGCAGCTTCATGTAAAGAAAGTTGTTTCATATGAGCGACTGGCAATTTCTGATTGTTGTGATTGGAACCCGTGTGTGAAATGTGCACATGAGTGAAAGCTGTAACTGGTGATGTGTTCAGCCTGCAGCACGAGGTGAGTTTACTCCAGCAGCAGTTAGCAGAGAGCAGGCAGCTGCTACACTCCCTGCAGAGTGAACTACGGCTGTACGACCGAGTGTGTGGTGCGAGAAAGAGCGCCGCTGCCGGTGAGACACCGCAAGAGCACCACAACATATTCCAACCATGTCGTGCAGCGAATGGAGAGAAATTGTGTTTATTGGCTGAAAATCTTGCCCTCTGCTCTCTCTCTTCAGGGTTTGTGTGTGAGCCGTGCCCGTCGGTGGAGTTGGGGGAGCTGTTGGTGGAGGTTCGGGCTCTGAGGGCCCAGCTGGAGCACAGTGTGCAGGAAAACAGCGCTCTACGAGCTCAACTGCAGAAGCAGCTGGATCATTCTGCCGAGCAGCGCCCGTCACCCATCATCCCGGCCAGCCCCCTGCGGGATGTGCTTTACCGTCGCCAGCTCCTCCACGGTAACATGAGGACGTCTTGATTTCACTTCAGCTGTCTTGCTTGTGTAATTTAACAACTGGAACACTCATGTGACGTGTTGGCGTGTGCACTGAGATTGAGCGTTATCTTTAAAAACCTGTCTGTAGCTGCAGTTATCGTTGTAAAGAACCACTTTGCCAGTAACATTGTGTGTGAATGGACATTATGGTTTCTCTGTGTGTTTTTTACAAAGTCACTAACCAATCTGCCATGTTTCACAGACCCGTCTCCTTCTCCTCCTGTCAGAGATGTGGGTCCGTTTCCGGCCGGGCCTCTGTACTCACCATACTCAGAGATGGAAGAGACTAACGGTGTGTGCCTGTGTGTGTGTGTGTGTGTGTGAGAGTAAGTGTGTGTGAGAGAGAGTAAGTGTGCGTGTGTGTGTGTGTGTGTGTGTGTGTGTGTGTGTGAGAGTAAGTGTGTGTGAGAGAGAGTAAGTGTGCGTGTGTGTGTGTGTGTGAGAGTAAGTGTGTGTGAGAGAGAGTAAGTGTGCGTGTGCGTGTGTGTGTGTGTGTGTGAGAGAGTAAGTGTGTGTGAGAGAGAGTAAGTGTGCGTGTGTGTGTGTGTGTGTGTGAGAGTAAGTGTGTGTGAGAGAGAGTAAGTGTGCGTGTGCGTGTGTGTGTGTGTGAGAGAGTAAGTGTGTGTGAGAGAGAGTAAGTGTGCGTGTGCGTGTGTGTGTGTGTGTGTGTGTGTGAGAGTAAGTGTGTGTGAGAGAGAGTAAGTGTGTGTGTGCGTGTGTGTGTGTGTGTGTGTGTGTGTGTGTGTGTGAGAGAGTAAGTGTGCGTGTGCGTGTGTGTGTGTGTGTGTGTGAGAGTAAGTGTGTGTGAGAGAGAGTAAGTGTGCGTGTGCGTGTGTGTGTGTGTGTGTGTGAACTGCAGCTGGGATGTTTATTTTTCAATGTGGCTGAAAGCAGGCCCATCAAATTGCTTTGAATTGAATTAAAATGGAGTTTAACCCTACATAACTAAAACTTGGCTTCTCCCTTTAATGAGAACCTGAGCTTGTTTTTCTTGCACAAGATTGGTCAGTTCTGTCAGCAGATAAACTTTCCAACTACCTCCTAGAACCTGCTGAAGTACTTCTGGTTGAGAACTAGTTATTAATGATTTTGCTTGATGAATGTTCAAGTGCAGTTATTCGGTTGATGAGAAGAACTAAAAACTGTCTTCACCTCAGACTCGCTGGAGCCTCACGCAGATCTGGAAGGAGAAGCTCCGGACGGCTCGTTCGCCAACCGTAACGGGCGGCACGCGATCGGTCACGTGGATGATTACGGCGCGCTGCAGCAGCAGGTGTTGGAGGGCAGGGCGCTGGTGCAGCGGATGGAGGTGGCGCTGCAGGCGTGTCTCAACGCGGCCCTGCTGGAGATCAGCAGCGGGAAGGTGATGCTGAGACACCTGCTGACAAATCAAAGCATTTTTGCAGATGTTTCATGTTTCTCTCTTACAGGCTCTGGACTACAACACAGTGAAGACGCTGCTCTCCGACACAAAGACCTTGCATCAGATTCTGGACGAGGCCGTCTCTCTGCTCAAGATGTTCTGGCGGGCGGCTCTGCCGAGCAGCGATGGGCCCGTCCATCTCATTCAGAGGGTTAGAACCTCAACATCATTTGGTCAACATTTATTGAATCCCTAAAAAATGAAATGCTACATAAATGTGCACGGTGCTGGTTTCCTCTCAGGAGCAGTCCATGCGTGAGGAGATCCAGCTGCTGCGTCTGCGGATCGCAGAGCAGGAGGAGGTTCTACAGGGAACCATCCAGCGTTTGCGCTGCACCAGCCGAAGCAAAGAAAGCATGGAGACCTTCATCGTCAACCAGCGTGAGTCTGAAGAGCCTGTTAGGTGCCTCAGTTTTTCCCCAGTTGCTGAAACTCTAAAAAACAGAAACTAGGGCTAGATTACAGAAAATCATGATCATGATTCAGTATTGAACCATGATTATTTAACATGATTAGGGGTGGGCAATATGACCAAAATATTGTTATCATGAAATAAAATGACTCCTATCATGTTATTATATTTTGCTAGAAATAATGATACAAATTCTCATTACCAATTTTGATCATTGAAACAGTACAGCAAAGATACAAATGAAATAAAGATCTTTTTTTCAGTCGAACAGTAGTATTCATGCAAGTAATATCCTGCCACGGACACTGAATAAAGTAATAGAATGTAAAATAAAATGCAGCACAATAATATTTACTGTATGAATTAAACATACAAAGATCCTATTAAAGTTACAAAAAGTTTATTAAAAAGCAGTGAATGATTTTCTCTTGTTGTTTATGTTCACTTTAGGACTAAAAAATGACTGTGGTTATGTGAATGCTCGGCAAATTGGGCATTTAGACATTTTTGTGTGTGTTTGCCGCCTGACGCCCAAAAGTATACTTTGCTTTTCTGCAGAGAAAGCACCGACTGTTATTATTTTTAATATTTTAGCAACAGTGGACTGCATTTTACCACAATACATTTAGACATTTGGGAGGAATGAAAGCGCTCTGCAGTGAAGGGAAGCAGCATTTTTATAGCAGCATTTTTCAGATTTATTTATGATAACTGAACCATGTTTGATTTGTTTCAATAGTTTGACACAACATACAGACATATGCTGATGTGTTTTAGTGTTATGATGTCATCAGAACTCGTCTGTCTTACAGTGTCCCGGACTCGAGATGTTCTGAAAAAAGCACGAGCGAATCTAGAGGTGAGTGTTCGGTTTCACCTCAGATAGGTTTGTTCAGTGCTGTTTGTCTTGTGTTTGTCCCTCATCTTGAATCTCGACTTCCTTCTGTCTTTATTCTGTCTGTCCTCCATTTCTCTCATTTTCTCCGAGTGTTTCCAGAAGAATGAGCTCAGGATTTCCTCTCTAAGCTCCTCCTCTTCCTCCCTTTGCCATGGTAACGGTCAGGTTTGCGCCATGTGCATGTCACCTCATGCTGCTTGTGTCATCAGTGCTTAAATGTTTCCTTCCATTAGATCAGTTGTGTTGCATCATAGGTTGGATCACGTGTTTGTTTGAGTTACTCACGATTATTTCAGTCACAAACGCAAAAGATATATTATCATACATGCTGCTAACCCATCATAAAACACAACTAGTGATGCCCTGAAATTAATTTTTTAATCACATTATCATCAGCGCTCAAAAACCGAGTTTTATACAAAGATTTAAATTGCACACAAGGCAGTTTTTATATTAACTTTTTAATTACCTGATTATGTTTCTGCTCTAATTCATTGTCATTTTTGACTGAATTTATTGATGAAAGCTGAGACTTTTTTGAGAAGTTTTGTTCATCAAATGTAAACAGATCTCGGTTCATCAAAATGAAGATTGATTAAATACGAGAAATCGGTATTGTCAAGTCAAGTCACCTTTATTTATAAAGTGCTTTATACAATACAGATTGTTTCAAAGAAGCTTTACAGTGATGAAAAGAAAATGATTCAATGATGCAAACAGTTCAGTTTTTGCTGTACAGTAACGCTGTCATTATTCAGCTGAAGTCAGATCAGTGTTGATTTAGTTCTGTTGTCAAGATCATCAATGATTAAATTAGTTCATTTATCTGTACAGCAGCTCTGGAGAAAACGGTGATGTCATCGTCCAGCTCAGTTCAGTTCTCACACAATAGTGTCAGTACAGTCAGATCAATAATACGGTCGAATATTAAGTGTCCCCGACTAAGCAAGTCAGAGGCGACAGCAGCAAGAACCCAAACTCCATCAGGTGACAGAATGGAGAAAAAAACCTTGAGAGAAACCAGACTCAGTCACTCATTTCTCCTCCGGCCATCGAACGAACACTGTATGATTATGATTCAGGCGGCGTCACAAGTCAGAAACCAGATGCAGCCCGGTCCTAGCGTCACAATGCTTACCTGTTGTAGTTTATCCATGTTGTGGCATGAAATATATGCTAAACGTGCCATTAGAGAAACGCTAATGAAACATCAATGTTTGAAAGAGTGATTTTGGCCCTTTAAAACTGAAACTGAACATTCTTGGTCAAATGTTTTCGGTTACTGAAATTTCGGTGCATCATTGAACACAACAGCTTGTGCTAAGAGACAAATCACCTGAACCTTCCTTCAGAATATTTACAAATTGTTGGTATGTTCAAACTGACTCTGTGTGTGTGTGTGTGTGTGTGTGTTAACCTCAGGAATGCATCTCAACTTACCCTGATGTTATTCTGATAATCAATATGATTGATTATACAATGTTTTAAGATCTTTCACTCTGTTCTCCAGGTAAAGCCTCCACAGGCTCTTCTTCTTGGGTTCGCGTGACCCCTGCTTGTCCTGAGATCACCATGGAAACAGCCAGTCCGCAGCAGCCCGCCAAGAAGCGTGTCAGGGAGTGTCTTCAGCTCACCGCCACCCGTTAAACCAGCCGGCACTGCTAACTCACCCGCCTTACCCTTTTCCTGCCAACTTCTTCTGTGTAATTTTACCTCTTTCCTTTAACAGTGGGCTGTTAAAATCCAGATGCCTATTGATTGAGTGTTGTGAGAAGAACCTTACAGTATTTATCTTCTGAGAGGAAACACTCTTTACTTTGTCAGAAATAAACAGACTGCCACAGAATTCCCTCGAGTATCTCAGGGATTTTTGGCAATAAACACATTCACTCAGCCGTACGTCATCTCCGAGCTCCGACGGCTGCCTTCACGCGTCACGAGACGCACGTCAACTGAAGCATGTGAAACAAGTTCATGCGTTTTCACTTAATGTCATTCTTCTTGACATTGTGTCATATATCGTGCCACTGTTAGTATTATTATGATTGTTGTTATTGTCATCTTTCTCCAGTGCTGCTGACTGAAATGGAATGTTGTATTTAGTATTTGCATGATGGAGGTTGATTAAAAATAAAACACCTGTTTTTCTGAGGTGAGGCTCACCAAACATGCCAAAGTTTGCATGGTTAGTTTCCCTTATTTTGCCTTAACTGAGCTGTTGATTTCGACTTCTGTATGTAAACTGCTTTCAAGTAACTTCACAAGTTCTATTTTAACAACCTTGTATGAATTCTCAAGGTTTGAGCTTTGGGCGTCTTGACTGCCACTTTACGTCATAGACAGACTTTGTTCACGAGTGAATAAATGGGTCGTTTAAGAGGACAAATAGAAAGTTGTGATTTCCTGCAATTGAAAAAATGAATATGAAGTTCAAATAAGTTGACATTGATTTGTGCACAGTCATTCCTGTGCAAATATGATCAATGACAGTGCTGAAGATTTCTGAACTAGAGACTGCAAACTTTGGCAGAGGATTGGTGGGACCAGAGCTGCTGATGTCACGATCACACAGCCAATCACAAACAGAGGTGTTTCTTTACTGCTCTTAGATTTGTGCTGTATAATTTCTTTCAGAGTTGTACATAATTTATGCCTTCATGTTGTTTTAATTTTGCAGTGTGGGTAAATATAATCAACATTTGCTATAGAATATGCAAATCTTCAAAACATGGGTAGCTGTGCAATAGCTATTTGATGATGATGTGAGACATCATATAGATGCATTTACTGTGTACATTACACCAATTTATAAACTGTAGAAGTTGCCTAAAAATTGCAGAGTTGCCTTGCCTCAAATCTCTTGCATAGGATGAAAACATAAGCTTGTAAGTGAATGTTGCTTTGCCTTTAAACAGCCATGTAAGTGAATTCTCTTCAGTGAGAAATGCAATATCAATCTTAAATGGCCTTGTGAGCACATTACAGTATTGTGGGTCTAGCATCATTTTATTCAGAACCACAAATGAGAAGTATTGATGTGATTCTTTCAATGTTTTGGATTAAATACCAAAGTAAGAGGAGGAAAAAAGAGACTTGAATTCAGGTGGAGAGAAAAATGAGCTGCATATGTTGGTTCTAAAATCTGTATAATATGTATATAGTGCTTGAAGGCTTATTTGTTGCCATAGTTACTGATGTGATCGTGCAATGTAACAAAAGATCGCCGACACGAGAGCCAATCAAACTCTGTGTCTGAAGCTGCTGAATATGTGCCATGTATTATGAAAGCTGCTTTTGGAAATTAAACATCAATAAACAATAGAAAAGCATTCATTTTGCTTGCAAATGTTTTGAAATGTAAAAAACATCGTTTTTTTTTTATGAAAACAAAGAAACTGGATCAAATCAACCAGAATGGTTCCATTTATTATTTTTTTTAGAAGCAATACACCCATCCTCTAGAATGCATAGCTTAACACATGAAACAAATTCAAGTTAGTGGATTTTCCCTCAAAATATCCCATAAAAGCACTGAAAGCTGCTGTTGCTCTTTCAATAAAATCATATTTTGAGCATCTTTCCTGTGGGATATCACACTTGATCATATGACTAAAGTTACCATTATCTTTGGAGCGAATGAATCTTCAACACCACAATATTCAATTCACAGCAAACAAAACAAATCCTCACGAACAAACGATACCATCCTCATCAACATTAAAAAAGGGTTGGGTCCTCATAAGATCACAAATCACATTTCTGTTTCAACATTTAATATTGATGATGGCCAGAAATATTAAAAACAACAAAGCCAACCATTTCACACAAAAAATATTTAAAGACAAATGTACATTATATGGTCAAACATGTGGATGCCCCATTCTTAATTAACATGTAAATTCCAGCAATTTTAGCTAAAATTAATCTTAATGTTACACATACAATAACATTTTAGAGAATTCTGTTTCCAACTTTGTTGCAGAAGATTGTGGAGGATCCTTTTCTCTTCCAGCATGACAATGACCCTGAGCACAAAGACATGTCCACAGATACTCTTTACTGGAAGAGACATAAACCCCACTGGAACAAGCCAGCTAATATTTGGCATCCACATACTTTTGGCCAATATAGTGTCTGTGTAGCATATAAATAACATTTGTAACAGAGGCAAAAATACATTCCTGCTTGATAAAATAAAGAAAACGAGTTTGTCTGTCACAGTGAAACACAGCTAAAGTGCTCGTCTGTACAGCATCAAGATGAAATTCAAACCACATGCAGTAAAACTCCACAAACTCACACTGTTCACAATCTATTTGTGACATTCTGTGATGCTGCTGTAAATGTTTATCTGTTCAGTCCCTTCCTGAAGTTTTCTTTTGTTGAAATCATAACTTAACTCTGATCCATTAGAGAGGATGTGAAAGTACTAAAGTGTTTCGTTAGGATAAAATACTAAACGCCACTGTTGGCCGAAACTCCCTTTCATTCTGAAAATAGACACATAAACATGCAAGTCTTTCCCTCGGTTTATAAAATGAATTATGACACTATAAACCATAAAAGCTTAGAATGAAACATTACATTCAAATGTTCATCTGTTTTAAACTCTCTGTGCGTTTTGCAGTTTTCAAATGTATGAATTCTGTCTGACAGTATTTCATAAAGCGCTATGGACAGATAGAAATCTGGCCCTCAAGATTGCAATCGCAAAAAGCTGCACCTGAATGTGTGTGATGACAGAGATAAAAGACACACACACACATTCACTACTGCTGAAGTCTCAAGCTAACAGAGCCACCGTAAATATCACGGGTTAATAGTGCAATCTCGACTATAGTGGATACAGACTGTAAATGATGTGCCATCCGGAGCTCGTTAAATAGGCTTGTACAGAAGAGACGTCACATATTTCTTCTTATAACGGTGAGTTGCACTGAGAACCATCACACCATCCTGAGACAGAAAAAAAATCAGTCAATTATTTACCATTACAGGAGAGCATGTTTGGTAGCAGGTGTATAATGTACCTTTATTGAGAGCGCATACAGATGATTCAGCATCACATGGTTGGGTTCTGGCAGCAAGGCAGGATCACACTGAAACACATAAAACAGGCTGTTAAACCAACTGTCTCCAACTAACCCAGGAGTGGAATTTCCTTCAGCCTCAGGACAACGACACCCAAACCAAAGGCTCAACACACAAAAAGACAATCGTTTAACTTACTGGACTGACATGGACTGATGTCGAGCGAGATGCAGGAATGCAAAAAAGTTTTTTTTAAAGTTGTTAACTTAAATTGACACTTATGTGAGAGAAACTGCAAAAGATGTCTGTCCAATAAATGTTTGCATAGAAAAACAATGGAAAAGCAGTGCAGAAGAATGCAAAAAAGTATTGTGAGAGCAGACCCTTTCTTATTTAATTAAAGTGGTCATGACATAAGAAATCAAAATTTCTTTTTTTTTTTTTTTTTTTTACACAAGAGGTCTTTGTACCATTAAAGGTGCAGTGTGTACATTTTAGTGGCATCTATCAGTGAGGTAGCAAACTGCAACCAACAGCAGCTCACCCCCTTTCGAAGCAAAATAGCGAAGCTACGGTGGCCGTCTGGACGACATAAGTCAACGATATCGTCATCTGAGACAGCAGAGAATACGTTAGCCAGTCAAGCAATGAGGTTTCTTCTTCTAATAAACCAGACGACTACTACTACTTTGTGCGTATTCAACATAGTGACGATGCAAGCTGCCTCTAAAAACACGACCGATTAGAAGAACAGCAGCATAGTGACTAAACGCCCTCTGTAGAGTCTGACTTGACATGGAGGGGGGATCCGCGGTGAATGGCTCATTCTAAGGTAATTAAAACAACGGTTCATTATGTAAGGTCTTTATACACCTCTGAAAACATCAGTTATGTATCTTATATTGGATTTCTGCCAATAGATCCTCACAAATTTTACACATTGCACCTTTAAATCATCCTGCAAGTTTCATAGCTAAAAACATCTTCATTATAAACAAAGCTTTTATTTAATCAAGCTTGAAAAATGCCTAGTTTTGATTTTATGGGATCTGTAAAGTCACATGAGCAAATACATTTGCATATGCCTGCAACGGCAGGGTGAAGCAGATGAAGCAGCGACTGTATTAAATCTAATAGCAGCTGCATCACAAACGGTAAGTAAATGATTTCATAATGCTTTGTCTGTAAATGACGGTTTTATATAGATAATGTTTTCAAAATAGCAAGTGGCTCTTGATACTGATGTCAGCTAATCATAACAATGGGCATTTACTGACAAGCCTTAAAGGAGCCGTGCCTTAAAAACGCATAATTTCAGATGGAAGCTCAGAATGAAGGTTGAAAATAATCCTTTTACTGCATATATATGTTATAAACAAATCTCAAGGAACATATTGTGTATTTTTTTTTTTTTTTTTTTTTTGTGTGTATGAAATTTGTTTGTCTATGTATTTGGCTCTTGTGACCACAGTCCTGGGGACAACGGATGGAAATTAGCCTTTGGCTACAATCCGGTGTGTTTACATTCATGTATTATCAATGTCTGTTCATTAACACACACTGTCCCTATTAAATAAATAAATATTAAAATAATTCAAACCAATGTCCTGTCCCCTTTAATGGGTCTCCTCTGTTCAATCTTTATTCTTTTGTGACATTTCTGTCAACATCATAAATAGCTCTTTAGAATTTAATTGAATTACAGACATTGAGAAAACATGTCTTTCTTTCATGTCTTGTTGAATATTTATTTTAACTTTATATTGTTTTTTTATTGCTGGCACATTTTTTTTTCTACTGACGCTTTAGTAGTATTTTAAATAAAACAGTCAAGCCAGTAGGACAGGATTCTCACTGATATGTTGGTGTCTTTGTTGAGTATGACTTGTAGCAGGTGTGGCGGCAGGATGGGCGGAGCTTTGAAGCGTTCCTCGGGTTTGAACATATACACTTCCTGTCCGTACGGCCCAGGTGGAGAGCTGGACAGATCTACACACACAAATACTTCACATTAACAAATGACCCTGCTGGATCTTATCTATAGAAGCAGCTTTTCTAAGAGACATGCATGATTGAGACTTTACATCCACATGTGCATTTGTGTAACATTATTATAATAGCACTGTTTATAAGTGTGGACGGCTCTTACCTGACGTATCGGAGCACTCGAGAGAATCCACCTGCAGTGCGTCAAACACCTCAAAATCTGATTTCTTCACATGGATCAGGTTGTTAATGGTGCCCATCTGACTGGTGACAACCGGCTGAAGAGAAAACACATGCATTTCAATTTAAAGAAATGGATTCGGCCAACATGAAACCCCTAACCTGTGTGACTTTTTCTTCTGTGGAGCACAAAAGACGATGATCACGAATCGATGCACAAGACATGAAAAAGCAGCATGAACATTGTGCTAAACATCTCCTTTTGTGTTATTCAGAAAGAAAAAAAAAAAACTTTCTCTCTGTGCGAGCTGTTGTTTTTTTTTTTTTTTTTTTTTTAATTATCTTTTTATTTGGAAAGGCAAATTCCCATCACATACATTAGTTACAACTTTAGACGTTCAAGTACATAGGTAGGGATGGATACAGATATTTTAGATGAGTCTGTCCATATTGCCTTTCTGAAATTTTCTTTTATGGACCACTACTTATTCCAATTGGGAACCAAAACAAAGCAGAACAGAACCAGGATGCGTACCACTTCAAGTAATTAAAACATCACATAAAAAGAGGGCAGGTTTACACAAAGCACAAGTACAGTCTAATGAAATCAAATCAGATGTGTTGGTTTTACATACTCAGTCCATTTAGTCCAGATCTTATAGAATTTTTCTTTTTCCACTTTGAGGGAAAAGGATATCTTTTCCATAACATAAATCTCATAGACAATTTCAATCCTTTATCAATGGTGGGTGGGTCTACCTTTAAACATTTCCTCGTAACAGATTTCTTACTGGCTGCCAATAGTATCGCCAGCAGTTTTTTATCGTTAATGTTCCATGTTTCAAACCCTAGATTACCCAAATACACAGTTTGACATTTAAATGGACTGTTTATGTTTTTAAATGTCAAACTTGAATCTCATTAATTCCACCTTTTCATTGAACGTTTGCCTGTATAATGATTAGATTGACTGTTTTGACTGCTTGAGCACGCGAGTACAGAATGATGGGTTTGCTGTGTGATACTTAAGAGTCGTCCTGTGATTGTTCACCTTTAACCCTCATAACTGACATCATTTCTTGCCATTTGTTTGTATAGTAGTGGTGATACCTACAATAGGAAGCTATGTTCCTAAGTTAGGGATACACAGATACTGATACCGGGATCAGGGCCGATACTGTGCGCGTGTAATATATAGCTGCTGTGCGTGAGCTGATAAGTAAAACACGGAGTGGATTGAACGTGCTTCGGCACAGACGCGTGAGCTTGTTGATCGCACGTACCTTTTTCACAGACATCGCTGGAACGTTTGTGGTTCGATCAATAGGGTTAGAATAGAGGATTCTTTCACAGAAGGTAATATGAGGCACATATTACTAATGTTAACTGAGCGCACACTTCTATTGCTCTTGGTTGCTGATCGCTCACTCAGCACAAATGTGTGATTTGTATTAAAACGAAATTGTATATGCAAGTAAAAACTTTAACTGTTATGTGACGTATGCACAATGAGTGGTTTCCTACATTACATGACAAGAAGTTTGCTGTGCGCAAACTAGGGGTGTGCACAAATAGTCGAATATTCGACCTGTAATTAATATTCGAAAAATAAAAATACTATTCTAATTTTTCTATGTTGCTTTCCTGGCCGTAAATGCAGTGAATCCATGATAAATCCTGAGCACTAAAACTTGCAATTATAACTAAATGCACCGGGTGGCGCTGTGGAGCGTGTTTAACAAGTTTATTTTATTTGATCGTCACATAATGTTGTCGTCTGCCTCGCGCAGTTTGGATGAAACTTAGATGAAAATGATCTTACAAACTGGAATTACTTTTGATCAAATTAATTAATGAAACTGAGTTATCATAATATCAACACCATAATGAGAAAGCACATGAAATCTAAACACCAGAGAGGAAAGACAGCTGTCCATCACTGCATTCACGACAGGTAAGTGCAGCTGTAGTAAGTTATCCCAGAGTGAGCCGAGATGATAACTTATCTGATAGCAAAATGATTTTGAGACATAGGCTTCCTTTAAGTTTCGTCGAGGGAGATATATTTATGAACAGAAAATGCTGCTGTTAGAAACTTAGCTTAGCATACCGTTATGTATTATCGTTATCTTTGTGTTTCTGCAACGTCTGTCAGCGCAGCTCGTTTTTTCACCGAGCATGTGGATATTGTTTTTCTCAACATGAACATGTGAAAAAATATAAACACGATAACCATATACTGACTCAAGTGTATTATGTACCTTACGTTTTGTACGATAACTGGCGGTCTGCTTTATAAGCGTTTTTCCCATTCGTGCTGCTTGAGCTTAAGTGCTTCTGTTCTTAATATTTTCTGTTTACACATATTGTTTAATGCTTTGAACTAAAAGAAAACCTTAAGATATAACGTAAGCTTGTTGTGTATTGCCTAATCGTAAGCTTGTTCAGAAATGGTAACAAAATTTTGATGAATATAAAACAATAATGTCCTTCTCGTTTAACCTCATTTAAATAAACTAATATTCGAATATTCGTTTTTTACAAGCCCAAATATTCGAATACAATATTTTGGAAAAATGCCCATCCCTAGCCCATCCGAAGCGTGCGCCCAGAAAGCCGCGTATGGAGAACACTTGAATTCTGCATTGAATTCTCCTTTATGTTTTCTTGCGCTTGAAATGAGAAATTCACACAAAACTTTGTAAAAACACCCACTTTTGTGAGTATTGCAGTATGTCTTAAGTGAACGTAAACAGTTGAGAGAAATAAAACGCATGTCTAACAGTATATTTGATGCATTTGGTCTTAAAGGGGCAGCAGCTGTTTTTAAAGTTAAACAACTAAATCATTCACTTCTCTTGACTGAATGATTTTTGAAACTTTAATAAAGAATCATCAATATTCAGTGATATTTTACATTTGATTACTTTTTTTTAAAATCAAATTCTGTATCTGAAAGCTACTGTTAAACCTACATGAACACCCAGTTTATTTCTTTTGTATCTTTTTTTTATAAATTTTTTTTTTATTGTTTTTTACTTGTATTTGTAATTGGATTATTTGTTCTTATTTTATTACTGAATGTTTACTTGTCATTAGGGTTAGGATAAAAATTGTTATATTGAATTGTTAAATTTCGCTGGTATCTAAACATTTGAACCCCTGACCCAACCAGGCCAGCAGAAGAAAATCCTTATCAATGATCCCTGCTGAAACAGCTCCAAAAGTGCTGTGCTATCAAGATAAAATATGATAGAGCAATACAATGAACAGTGAAAGTAACAGAGGCTTGTACAATACATTTTTAACAGGCATAACTAAGCATGAAAATATTTGAAGGAAATATATATTTGCTAAAATCAAATCAATGAATATGATTCATAATCTTTTGCAAATGCAATGTAAATACAGGCATCAGTACAGGCAAGTACCAGAAATTAAAGTATCTGTATTGGCCTATTTTGGGAAAAAGTGGTATTGGCATCCCTGTTCATAAGTCATGTGACGGTTTAGATATAGTCACCTCAGACGGGTCATGAAGCCACTGGCCATCAACAAAGAACTTGTACTGATGTTCACCCTCAGGCAGCTCCAAGATTGCTACAAAATCATTATGGCTTCGAAAAAAAAAAGAAAAAAAAAAAAAAAGAAAACATTTACACATGCTTGAAAAACACATTAAATAACAACGTGTGATCTTCTGTTCATTACGGCGGTTCGTACCGTGGAAAGGCGAGCGCACAGATACCTTTTATTCAGCGGGATCTTGCTGCTCCAGTTGTTGAAGGAGCCTGTGATGTAAACCTCTTTCCCTCCTCCAGCCCAGCGGATCACGGTGGGTCGAGCCTGAGGACTCGTCTTCACCATGTCATCTAAATCTGGGGCGAAGTCCTTCTCACCTGGTGCCTGGCAGAACACATCTGTTTTTAACTAACCACAACCTGCTCTTTTACAACTAATGATAGCTGAGGTCATTTACGTAAGAAAGTCTCGTTTACTGTTTACATTTAAACGGTCTGTTTAATTGTAAGCGTCAGATAGAGGCTGGAAGATGGTTATGATGATGGAAATGAGCATAAATAAAATACAGGCAAACTGATCAAATGTATATGACCGCTTTAAGCTTTAAGCAGGTGTTCCTGCTGATACTTGCTGTACAAAGTTGTGCGTTTATAAAATGACTTGATGTCACTGCGTATTCTTGCATACTTTAGATTCCGGCCCATGTGTGTTGAAAATGTTAGGGTCGTCCGTGCTGTCCATCATTTTGCCGGGCTCGAGGTCTTTATGGCCTCCGCTGTCTGACCGCTGCGTCTTTGCTCCATGCCGCTCAGCAGACACACGATCACTGGTGTTTCCCATGATGCTCTACAATCAGCCTTCACTACAGAAACAAACAAACCAACAATACAAACTGAGGTGAGTAAAGTTTACTGATGGTGTAACGAACAAATGTCACTGCAAACTCTTCATGACACGCAAATACATTTTGTTTCTGAAAACTCCTTCACATCTACAGCAAAATGACTCCTCTCTAAAGGATGCTTTAAAATGTGAACGATGAATCACAGAGAATCATGTTCATGAATTCACATCCTCACAGTTAAAGACTTGGGTAAAGTTGGATTTATATTCGCACATTCGGACATCCGTATTCAATAGGCTTGTTAATCACACTACATTGGACATTCAGTGGACATTCACAAGTAAATATGCCATTAAATACTTGCCTATTTTGATCGACTGTGAAAAATGTTGTAAGTTGACAATCGTTGGTTGTCAATATCATGTCGCTGCTTAAAATTCGCAAACATTAATTTATTGCACATTTATTGGAAAGTCTGAATTTATCAGAAGTCCGAATGTGCGAATATAAAACCAACTTTACCCAAGTCATTTAAAGAGGCTTCTGTGAAATTAAATATATGATAAAAGCAGAGCTAACATTCTCTCACTGAAGGAGGCTGCAACACTTTCAGAGCTATATATACACTTTTATCAACAGTTATTTCTTATATCTCATTAACTTTATATTTTGAAACAACTTATATACTCCCTTTTCAACAGTGAGCTTGTAGAATAACGCGCTTCGCTACACAGAAGTATGTCTGTATGCTGCATTGCTTATTTCACAAACAAAACTCGACTTCCTGTATTTCAACAGTCAAAAACACTCCGAGATGAAGATTAGACACTAAAACGCATAAAATGTCATTGAACATATAAACACCCACTGTATGCGACTAAAAACAAACCCAGGAAACAACACTAGAAACGCAAGATGAACGCTGCTAAACGCTTACAAGATAAATATGTTAGGTTATATTTAGATATTTTAGTTTGCATGTGTGAAATAAGAGTTATTGATGGGCAGCTCGAGTTTGCTAGCTGTTAGCATGCTGCTTTGTAGTTTCCGTGAGATCAAAAAGTGCCTGAATCAGAACACACTATCACACTGTGAACTGCGTGTGTTCAAGCGTTCGCTGTGAAGTAAAATGTGAAACAGTCTGATCCATACCGTAGACGAATGAGAATGAATATTATTTCCAATGTTGCGAACGACTGAACTTTAACAACATACTGCAACCTGACAGCTACGGCGAGCCGAGGGATTCAAAACATGTCTGAATTACGAAACGCCCTGTCAAATTTCTTTAGCTTATTTTTTTTTTTCACAAATTATTACATAGATATTTAGACATACAGCTTCACAAATGGCGTAGAATATGCATTAGACGAGCCACTTACTAAAGCTAAACCTCGCTCTTTTTCATTGGGCAAATATGAATAATTGAACTGAAATTCATTTTTGACAGTATACAGTCAAACCATTAACTGAAAAGATATTAGCCAAAAATTCTCATACTACATAATGCCAGGTTTAGTAAAACCTACACTAAGTAAATTAGCTAAAGAACCCTAGAGGTAAAATGCAAAAAAGTAAAGGGTTATGGTTAGTAAAATGTTTTTATTTATTTATTTATTTATTTTAACAGAGGCTATATATATATATATATATATATATATAGCCTCTGTTAAAATAAATAAATAAATAAATAAATCAGACTGCCATGTGTTTTCAAGAGAAAACACATGGCAGACGAGCAGCAGGTGAACAATCTGGAGATGCAGGTAAATTTCATTACTGAATGAAGAACATGAAGAACTCCTTTAAAATGCAAAACTTAAATTATGAATTATTTTTATATTCAATGATACAACTACACACATTTTTACAAACAGCCACACAACAATTTTTTTTTCATGCAAACACAGAACTGCTGCACATACTTACAACATACAAACATCAATCTTCAGTTTCTGAACAACACAACATTGATGAGCTCATAGTAAGAAACCAGGGAACAGAAAGAGGTTTGAGTGATTATATATCTTTTGATTATTAATCAAAACATACATTTAATGCTTTCCATGTTAAATTTCATCCACAACACATATCAAAGATATTAATTAAAAACAAATTATGAATCCTTCAAGAGAAAACACATGGCAGACGAGCAGCAGGTGAACAATCTGGAGATGCAGGTAAATTTCATTACTGAATGAAGAACAGGTCAAAACAGTATTTAAATACTTCCTACCTTTCAACTTAAACATAGTATATAGAGTCAGTTACAGAGCTTGGCAGCAGCATGCTTTACAGTGCGCAACTCAATAAAAATGAAAAGCCAAACAAACAGAAAGCCGCCCAATACAACAGCTTGCTAGAACCAGATGAAAAAACAGAACAGCTTCTGCAATGAACTTTTATATCTGTGCTGTGGTGCATCATGGGTGGTGGGAGAAACCAAGTGTAGAAGATAAAGGGGGATTGTTTTTGTTGTCATGAAGGGCAAAATTAGCAGTATAGACCAAAACCACAATTTGATCCAGGCTGTTAACATGTTTTTTTTCTGCTGAAAATTTGGGTATTTTAACATGGGACTCAATGAGATTCTGCTCTCGTTTGCAGCCTGTCTCTAGTGGCCAGTCAATGAATCGCAGTTTAAGTCACTTCCGTATTGGCTTCACGAGAAACTGGGGGAGGTTGCCATTCATTCCAATGTTGAGTTATCCATTCATCATGAGTTTGACTGAAGATTTCACCACAGGACAAAGTGACCCCTAGCAAAATGTAAATTTTTTGCAAGCCAGGGAAGGGAGATTGAGCAGGTTTCCTTCAAAAATATCTCTAAATATACCCTCTATGCAACATCTTTGAATGTTATGAACTTCACATGTACCACGTCTTCTAGATGAGCTGGTCAGCTTCTTTTCAGTTGAATGTGCTGCTGTTGTCCTATTCTTTGATGGCCTCACTTAGTCATTTACAACTTCAGTACTCACCTAGGTAACCCTCCAGAATTAAGCTCTTCTACCCTCATTTGCTTTTTGAACTTTGGGAATGTGGAGAGCACTAGCTTTTTATTTTTTTGGTAAACCTTTGAAATTGACTCCAGGTATCAATTTGTTCCTACTCCTCTCTTTATTGGGTTGAGCCATGTTGCTTAACAGCTTTGGAGAATATGGCTGTTCTGATCTTCTGATCAGACAATGTTAGGTATACTACTTGGTTAGGAACAGAACAGTGGAGTCAATCACCTGCGGGTTCAGATCCAAACCACAAGCTCAGATATCAGAGGGCTGCCCCAAACTTAGTTATAAGCAAATTCATCAGCAAAAATGCATTTGTTTATACCTTTTGTTACGCTTTTGCTTGTGTGTTTGTTTTACTTTATCCCCCTCTTATTCCATTGTCTGTCCTATTTATGCATACATGCCTTTTTATTCCCCTTTGTATTACACCTGTGGTGTTTCAGTCCTTTTTTATAGTGACTGGCCTTCTGGCCAATGTAACTAATACATTGAGGGTGATCCTTGAACTTGGAAGCACATGTTTTACAATCAGCTAAAGTAACAACTCAACCTGTCACCTCCTGATCTTATTCCACTGGCTTTAAAGTCTTTGACAATGGCTTTCAGGACAACCATTGGAACAGAACCCTCTATCTCAGTACAGTAGTTCAGATGTAACAGAGGAGCATGTACCTGTACAAGTGTGCCCGTTCTTTATCCGCAATTAAGTCACTACCGTCACGATCTCCATTCACCATGCCTGTCACCACAATGCACTACATTTCCCATAATCCTCCCTGGCCATCTCCTGCACACTCAACTCAATCTTCACACCTGTTTGGCATCAACCTCATCAGTTTCCTTATATAAGGAAGCGCAAAACACTCATTCATTGTCTGGTCTCGTCACTACTATGACTGTTCATACAGAAGGACTTGCCCATCTGCTCACCTTGGATACTTCCCTGTGTACTGCCTGTCTTCAGCATTTCCTTCAGTCATGACAGCCAGAACCTGCAAAACATAAAGACTTTCTCATTCAGTTAAGTTCTGTTATATGAATTGCTCACTCACCTGCTTGCATCTCAGCTGTCTTGAACTGCTATAAGTAAAGACTGTCTTTTGTATTATCATTGTTCTTCTGTTATTGTGGCAATTACAAACCTTGACAACCCTAATGCGCTTTTTATTTATTTATTTTTTATTTTATTTGTACTTAAATGCTGTATAAGTAATTTGTTTTGTATAGCACCATACTCATGAAATTGACTGTTTTTTCTGCTTTTGTATTTATTGTATGTATTTTTTCCCGTTTCAGCCTTAACTTTTCCTTTGTTTTTATGGTTTAATGTCTCTTAATGTATTTATCCACCTTTCATTTGTACTCCTTTGATAGTTTGCTATTATGCTGTTTTATGGCCCTGTTCCCATAGACTCAATGATTTTATGTTCCTATTTTTATTGTAAAGCTGTTATTGTAATTTGTATTGTACTGTATAATGTAACTGAATACCAGACTCAGAGACTGGATTATCGTCAAACCCAAACAGGAATTTATTGAACAGATGGAATGCACTGAAACAGGCGAGCAATAGCCAAGCCAGAGTTACTGATGACTGAATAATTAATAACCGTCTCATCCCAAGATACCTGGTAAAAGGGAAGTTCTATGACTGGTGAGTGGAGGAGACTGGAGAGCATCTACTACTTGGTTGGTTGGAACAGGCGAGGAAACACAGGTAGGTAATGGGAGATTCTTTCTAGCAGAACACTGGAGGAATACAAGGAGAGATCCGGAGTATAATTGGGAATCGACAGGCGATCACTTCAGGCCAGTAGAGCGGGTTAGTAGATCTGAGATGGTTGAACAGGTGCATTAACAAGCTGTTAAAGTTTTCAGCCAAGCATGTTTCAGGGTTTACTAATGCTCTTTACATTTTAGCTCTGCTTGTTTGTATCTGATACTTTGAAGAAAGTCAGTTTTGAATCTTGATTCTAGTTAGTATGGCTGTATGCTTTTGTGTAATATGCTGTTAAACCTGCCTGCTTCATATTTGTGTCCCTCTTTATTTAAGCATATGCGTTCTTGTCACTTACACTTATTATCCTTTTTTTTTAAATTTTATTTTATCTTTTTTCAATCTATTCCGTTTGCTGTGACTGATCTTTTTGCAGTTTTATGCAGTTTCATTTGTCCCTTTTGTTTTGCTGTTTAAGCAACTTTGTCTCTTTATTCCTTTTCCTTATTCTTTGTGTTCCTTTTTGTTTTTTTGTATAATGTCCTTGTTCCATGTAGTGTTTTTACTTTGTGCCCTTCATTTTTTTTGTTTTCTACAGTTTGTATTTTTTAAATATAATTTTTTTTGTTTGTTTTCCCCTTGTGCATTGTGTTTTGTACATTTTTATTTTTTTTATATAACCTTGTCTATTTAAGCCATTCTGTCATAATTTATTACCACTTTGTATTTTCTTTTTGCAGTGTTATAGTATTTGTTTTTGCCCAGTCTTTGTGCCCTATTGTAGTGATTTTCTTTGGGTTTTACTTTTTGCACTCTCTGCCCCTTTAATTTGTTCAGTTTATTTAAGCCTTTGCCTCTTTTATATTCATGCTCCTATGCCTTTGTGCTTTTAAATTAAAATCATGAAGAAGAAAAAAACTTTTTCCTTTTATTTGTACCTGTGCCCTTATGCCTTTTCGTATTTGTACTGTATACAATTCCAATGTCTTCAGTATTTTTAAAGCACAAAAAATTTAACTTAACTGTTTTTATTTAAGCCTCTTTCTTTTGATGTATTAAAGCTAGTTTGGCAACTTATTAATGTATATGATTCATGTTCTATGTCTGTCTTTGTTTTGTGCCTCATTTAATGCACTAACCCCCCTTTTTGTCCTTGTGTGCTTGTTTTTTGTTTTTAAATACCTTAATGATTTTGTCCCAGTTGTTTGACATTTTACATGCCCTTTTTTTTTTATCATGCTGTTTGTCTCTTATGCATGTTCCTTGCATATCCCTTTTTGTATTAAACCTGTTATGGTCCTTGGTTGCACTAGCTGGAAGGGCAGCCAATATAAAGCACCCCTAACCTCCGTAACCTTTAGTGTGCCGTCAGGAATGTGGCACCCTTAGAAGTACACACCCGCTTGTAGAAGTATATGTCCCCTTTTAGCAGTTACGTTCAGTCACTACGAACCTTTCTTTAATTATGTTTCTGCTGTAGGAAAGTTTCCTTTTTATGTTTTTTTTTGTCTTTGTACTTATGACTTATTCATGCTCGTATGCATCTTTTTTTTTTTTAAACTTTAAAGCTGTTTCTGTTTAAATGTCATGTGGAAATGACTTGACAATTTGTTTTTTTTTGTATTCATGGCTTCGCCTCTTATACCCTTTAAGCTTTTGTCATTTTTTTTTTTTTGACTGCTTTTGGTGTATACACCTTTTTAATGACTGTTTTTTAATGATTTTTTCCATTTACATTATACCTTTTTAATTTGGTTCTTGCATTACCTGCTATTTTTCTGCTGTTTGGCCCTTTTCACTTTTATTGTATGAAAGTGTTGTATAAACTAACTTTTTCTGTCTGTTACGCTATTATATACACCTTTCTATTATATTGTAAAGCTTTGTATGAATTTTTTTTTATTTTACATTTTTTGTCTTTATTCTTGTCTGTACCCATATACTCAACCAGTAAACTGGTTCCCCAACAGTTTTATGGAGAATTTGGCCCTCCTTCAATGCAGCCTCAACCAATCTAAGATCTACTACTATAGTCAAGTCACCCTTATTTATATAGCGCTTTCTAGAATGCAGATTGTGTCAAAGCAGCTTTACATTGATAATTGGTATATAATTTTTCCTTTTAAAGAATAGTGTCAATGCAGGCGGATCAAAAGCACTGTTGAATGAATGTCAAGGATACTGTTGAATATCAAATGTCAAGTCAAATTAATTTAAATTAGGGCCGCACGATTAATCGTATTTTATCACGATAACATCTGCTTCTCTCGATTGATTTTAAATAATTGTCACGATATTGGCCTGCTCTATGAAAATTAACATAATTTGGAAATATTGGAAGTAATATTAGGAATTTCGCTGGTTTATCTTTTTAAGTTCCTAAAGGTTTTACCAGTTTTCGCAATGTTGAGCATCTAGAAATGATTTTTCTTTGCTTTACGAATTTTCCTGGGCAATTTGAATCTGGTTTGTCTTATTGCAAACGAATTGTGTTGCTTTAAAATCTAATGTGAATACATATTACAAAGTGCTCACCAAAACCATGTTTTGTATTGATTTATCTAACGAAGTTATCATAGTTGGTTAAATTTAAGTCTTTGTGCCACCTACAGGCCTTTTGGGTGAAGTGTAGGTTGGTAAAGCATTTTCAAAATAGCCATAGTCTCATTACTCTTTTGATAGAATAAACATGATTAATAATCGTGATTTTATTTTTGAGGAACTGTGGCACTGGCTGCCATGTTGATGATGTATTCACAATGGATGATGTAGTCGACCTGATCTCTGCTGATACAGGGCTGCGTTGTGGTCAT
>NC_090236.1:15025000-15028529 GCF_024489055.1 Chanodichthys erythropterus
AGGGTTAGGGTTAGGGTTAGGGTTAGGGTTAGGGTTAGGGTTAGGGTTAGGGTTAGGGTTAGGGTTAGGGTTAGGGTTAGGGTTAGGGTTAGGGTTAGGGTTAGGTTTAGGTTTAGGGTTAGGGTTAGGGTTAGGTTAGGGTTAGGGTTAGGGTTAGGGTTAGGGTTAGGGTTAGGGTTAGGGTTAGGGTTAGGGTTAGGGTTAGGGTTAGGGTTAGGGTTAGGGTTAGGGTTAGGGTTAGGGTTAGGGTTAGGGTTAGGGTTAGGGTTAGGGTTAGGGTTAGGGTTAGGGTTAGGGTTAGGGTTAGGGTTAGGGTTAGGGTTAGGGTTAGGGTTAGGGTTAGGGTTAGGGTTAGGGTTAGGGTTAGGGTTAGGGTTAGGGTTAGGGTTAGGGTTAGGGTTAGGGTTAGGGTTAGGGTTAGGGTTAGGGTTAGGGTTAGGGTTAGGGTTAGGGTTAGGGTTAGGGTTAGGGTTAGGGTTAGGGTTAGGGTTAGGGTTAGGGTTAGGGTTAGGGTTAGGGTTAGGGTTAGGGTTAGGGTTAGGGTTAGGGTTAGGGTTAGGGTTAGGGTTAGGGTTAGGGTTAGGGTTAGGGTTAGGGTTAGGGTTAGGGTTAGGGTTAGGGTTAGGGTTAGGGTTAGGGTTAGGGTTAGGGTTAGGGTTAGGGTTAGGGTTAGGGTTAGGGTTAGGGTTAGGGTTAGGGTTAGGGTTAGGGTTAGGGTTAGGGTTAGGGTTAGGGTTAGGGTTAGGGTTAGGGTTAGGGTTAGGGTTAGGGTTAGGGTTAGGGTTAGGTTAGGGTTAGGGTTAGGGTTAGGGTTAGGGTTAGGGTTAGGGTTAGGGTTAGGGTTAGGGTTAGGGTTAGGGTTAGGGTTAGGGTTAGGGTTAGGGTTAGGGTTAGGGTTAGGGTTAGGGTTAGGGTTAGGGTTAGGGTTAGGGTTAGGGTTAGGTTAGGGTTAGGGTTAGGGTTAGGGTTAGGGTTAGGGTTAGGGTTAGGGTTAGGGTTAGGGTTAGGGTTAGGGTTAGGGTTAGGGTTAGGGTTAGGGTTAGGGTTAGGGTTAGGGTTAGGGTTAGGGTTAGGGTTAGGGTTAGGGTTAGGGTTAGGGTTAGGGTTAGGCTTAGGGTTTGGGTTAGGGTTAGGGTTAGGGTTAGGGTTAGGGTTAGGGTTAGGGTTAGGGTTAGGGTTAGGGTTAGGGTTAGGGTTAGGGTTAGGGTTAGGGTTAGGGTTAGGGTTAGGGTTAGGGTTAGGGTTAGGGTTAGGGTTAGGGTTAGGGTTAGGGTTAGGGTTAGGGTTAGGGTTAGGGTTAGGGTTAGGGTTAGGGTTAGGGTTAGGGTTAGGGTTAGGGTTAGGGTTAGGGTTAGGGTTAGGGTTAGGGTTAGGGTTAGGGTTAGGGTTAAAATTAAAATTAAAATTAAAATTAAAATTAAAATTAAAATTAAAATTAAAGTTAAAATTAAAATTAAAATTAAAAGTTAAAGTTAAAAATTAAAATTAAAATTAAGAACAAAATTAAAATTAATTAAAAATTAAAATTAAAATTAAAATTAAAATTAAAATTAAAATTAAAATTAAAATTAAAAAATTAAAATTAAAATTAAAATTAAAATTAAAATTAAAAAATTAAAATTAAAAATTAAATTAATTCAAAATTAAAAGTTCTGAAATTAAAATTAAAATTAAAAAATTAAAATTAAAGAATTAAAATTAAAATTAAATTAAAATTAAAATTAAAATTAAAAATTAATTAAAATTAAAATTAAAAAAATTAAAAATTAAAATTAAATTAAAATTAAAAAAATTAAAATTAAAATTAAATTAAAATTAAAATTAGCTAAATTAAAAAATTAAAATTAAAATTAATTAAAATTAAAATTAAAGGTGAAATTAAAATTAAAATTAAAAATTAAAATTAAAATTAAAATTAAAATTAATTAATTAAAATTAAGACAAAGAATTAAAATTAAAATTAAAATTAAAATTAAAATTCTACTATAACGGTTAAAATTAGTTAAAATTAAAATTAAATTAAAATTGAGTTAAAAATTAAAATTAAAATTAAAATTAAATTAAAATTAAAATTAAAGTTAAAAAATTAAAATTAGAAAATTAAAATTCAAATTAAAATTGAATTAAAATTAAAATTAAAGTTAGGATTAAAGTTAAAATTAAAATTAAAGTTAAAAAATTAAAATTAAAATTAAAATTGGTTAAAAATTAATTAAATTAAAATTAAATTAAAAATTAAAAGTTAAATTAATTAAAATTAATTAAAATTAAAATTAAGAAAATTAGGAAGAATTGAAATTAAAGAAATTAACAAATGAAAATTAAAAAATTAGGGAAATTGAGAACAATTCTAAAATTAAGAATTAAAAATTGAAAATTACAATTAAAGAATTAAAATTAAAGTGAAGAATTATAAAATTAAGAATTAAAATTGAAACCAATTAAAAATTTAAATTAAAGAATTAAAATTAAAATTAAAAAAAAAAATTAAAATTAAAGTTAAATTAAAATTAAAAATTAAAATTAAAATTAAAATTAAAATTAAAATTAAATTAAAAAATTATTAAATTAAAATTAAAATTAAAAATTAAAATTGAAGTTAAAATTAAAATTAATTAAATTCTAATTTGAAATTAAAGACAGTTACACAGGGTTAAGTTGGTGAGACCCAGTTACAAAAACAGAAAGGAGAGAGAGAGAGAGAGAGAAAAAAATTAAAATTAACGAAGATTAAGATTAAGTTAAAGGTTGAAATTAAAGTTAAAAGTTAAAATTAAAGATTAATTAATTAAAATTATGATTGAAATTAAAGTTAAAATTTAAGAATTAAAAATTAGAAATTAAAGTTAAAATTAAAAATTAATTAAAGTTAGATCTAAGTTAAAGTTAAAGTTAAAATTAAAATTAAAATTAAAATTAAAATTAAAGAATTAAAATTAATTTAATTAAAATTAAGAATTAAAGTTAAATTTAAAAATTAAAATTAAAATTAAAAATAAAAATTAATTAATTAAAAATTTAAAATTAAAAAATTAAAATTAGAAATTAAAATTAAAATTAAAATTATTAATAATTAAGAAATTAATTAAAAATTAAAATTAAAATTAAAGGGTTAGGAAATTACACATTAAAATTAGGGTTAAAATTAAAATTAAATTAAAAATTGAAATTACGGATTAAAAATTAAAATTAGGAAATTAAAATTAATTAATTAAATTAGGAAATTAACTTCTACCTGCAATTAGAATTAATTAAAATTTAAAAATTAAATAAAGTGGAATTAAAGTTAAATTAAAATTAAAGAACAAATTAAAATTGGGGTTAAAGTTAGTTAAAATTAAAAGGGTTAAAATTAAAGTTAAAATTACAAAATTAAAATTCAAGGGTTCAAAATTCGCGCACAATTCAAAAAAATTCTGCAAAATTAAAAAAAAAATTAAAATTAAAAATTAAAAATTAAAGTAAAATTAAAGTTAAAAATTAAAAAATAAAAATTAAATTAAAATTAATTATTAAAATTAAAATTAGG